>NC_046975.1:12274993-12572493 GCF_009769545.1 Cyclopterus lumpus | reverse complement strand
AGCGGTAACCAGCGGCTGAGGCAAGCGGGGAAGTCCGCTAAATCAGGTGCAAAGTGCGGCTGTCATTTCCTCGCTGTGTCGCGGGTGGCTGAGTCCGCCACCCAGTCACAGCTGTTCCCATCCTCTACAGCCCCCCCCCCCCCCCTCGCCTTTCTTTCTCCTGTATTATCCCCTCCCATTTTCATTCAGAACTCCCTATACCCCTCTGAGCTGGACCGCTCTGGGACCTTATCACCTTCTCTCTCGGACACTGTTGTTCGGTGTCACCTGAGACACAGACCCGTTGAGCCAGCGTGGGGGCGCAGTCATGACCGAGGCCCTGCATTACCCTGCGCCCGCAGAGTCCCCGTCTCCAGTTCACGGTCTGCTCCATCAGCCAGCCCAGGTAGTCCACCTCCAACAGCTCTTGACCCTGCTCGGCT
Organism: Cyclopterus lumpus; assembly: GCF_009769545.1. Lineage (NCBI taxonomy): Eukaryota > Metazoa > Chordata > Actinopteri > Perciformes > Cyclopteridae > Cyclopterus > Cyclopterus lumpus. The sequence continues at coordinate 12,572,071 of NC_046975.1, read as the reverse complement.
GGTACTAAACCTGCCTGCTCCTCCTGTCTGTGACGGAACAAACCCTCTACCACTTTATTTTATCATCTCACCGGCTACAGAATTAATATTGGTCACCAGAAGCTTGCTCCTGCGCTGAAACGTTACGCATTGGATTACGCAGAAGATTACGCACGCACCGCATCTTCCCCACAGAGCTGAGCATCACAGCGAGGGTCAACAAGGTCGATTGGAATTGGTTATATGTGACGCGTGAGTGCGCTTTCACCTGTTCCTTTCCTTGTCGGGGACGCGCAGCCTTTAAAGCCCTAACCTCCCCCTTTGCTCCCCCGCCCATCCACCACTCTGGACAGCTGTTAGAGGTTGCCCGGCGGTCACAGTGGCACAGTTACCCAGGCTTCACATCCCACATTGCCCGCGGCCGCACATTTACGCACGCCGGGAGAACCGGGGCACGCCGCCGCCGATGCCAACGGGAGTGTCCGCTGACTCTTTGACTGGACAACATCGAGCGGATTCACAAAACAGGAGGAAACTCTCTGGACTGTCGGACTGGCTTAGACCGAGAGAGGAGACTGTCTCTGGGACAAGTTCCATAGTGGAGGGGGGAAGCAATGTGGCCCCTTCTTTCCACGCTGACCGTCTTGTAAGTCACTTTTATCACTTTATCATGTAATAATTATATTTATGTAGGTGGGTCATATATATTTTTTTCAGTTGTTTAAACTAGTTTATTGACAGGCTAGAGATGAAGATGATGGAGAGGAAGGTTGCAGTGTCTAACGATTACATCACTCCTCATCAGTCCCCATAGAAAACATGCCACGGAAGGCCCTGTTTTGATTGTCTGACAGTTCAGGGTCACTGGGTCAGAGTCAGGGCCCTGTTACTCATAAAACCTGCTATAAACATCTCCATCACCATCTGCACTTACTTCAGGGATGGCTAAACTGAATTAGAAAAAGGCATTTTCCCATCGCCAAGAAAATGCTTTTTTTCCTCATTAAAAATATGTCTGAAGTTGAGTCAAATAACACCGGCTTTATCTAGTGGGATAGGAAAATGATAAAGTGCCAAGAGTAAATTTAAAGGGAGGAGGATACAGTCAGGAGGCTTGAGTTTGCCCATTTGAGGTGTGTCTTGTTAAAAGCCAAGGGATTTATTTTTCTTTCTTTGTGTCGGCTGTACTTCTCCCAGATGGCAGTCATCTCCAGATACTTCTCATTCCTCACACAACCTGGACAGGGTGTGTGCTGCTGCTGGTGTCTGCATGACTTTCTCTTTCTTCATTTGTGTCTCCACACACACTCTCTCCACTTAACCACCTCACTGCCTACATCTGTCTTCCTATCTTGCCTATACCCCATTTTTCCACAGATACTTGCTCAGATAAAAAAGTATGAATTAATAACTGTTGAATGATGTTGCCCCTGGCAGTATCCGAGGAGGGGCAGTCTTACTGGTTAGTCTGCTGGTTTTCGTTTAGGTCTTCCAGAGTCAATCGTCTTTCTATTCATTTCCTTCTTGCAGTTTTCTTCAGTTTTACCACAGCCTCTTCACTTCATCCATGCTGTTTTACCAACGTGATCAAGTCTTCAACCCAAGGGCCTTATGCCACAACAACCTGTTATTGCTCGGCTCCCTGTCAAAGCGCTCTGCTTCTCTAACAATTGCTCCACCATAGGCTCTATTACTGCTGATACCACTCACATGCCTTCTAGCCTAACCACCATTCTTCACGAGGCCCACTGCTGAACATCTGAAACGCTTGCACTGTGCCGAAGCCCACTGCTCCAGTGTTGGCCTACCACGCTAACCGCTGCTACACACAGCTGAAACCACTGCTCTGAGCTGAGTCCCACCAGGCCAACCGCTCTCACTCCTCGGCACCGAGGCCTGCTAGTCTAACCGCAGTCTCCATATGGTAGATCTGCTGGGACGCAGGTTTATGATGTCAGACTCTTGCTTGTTTTGGCAGCCGGCCAAGGCGCACCGGGCTTTCCCTCTCTCCATACCTCCTTCTGTCTTTACTTTACCCGACTTTTACTCGGCACTCTCTTATTTTCTCATTTTCTCATCCCTCCCCCACCCCCCGGTTGATCCTGTCTCCTTCTTTCCTCTCTCCTTCTCTTTCTCTCTGTGGCTGGCATAATATGGAGTGTCTGTGGTTTTTGTGGGAGTGGGGGAATCCAGTGCCGAGGCACTTTTCCTGCAGTGTCCTCGGCAGCAGTGCAGCCGTGGTGTTTTAACAGCTGAGAGCCCTCACAATGCACAGGCGCTCAGGTTTTTTGGGCTGCGCAGGCAAAATGTGAGGGCCGACATGCTGCATTGCCCAGGTTATCTGCATTTATTATAACAACTCAGGGGCCAACACACCGGCTATGGGAAAGACATGTTGAGGAGGAGGAGGGAAGAGAGAGGAAGCATATGTATGTGTGTTAGTCAGGAGGCTGTGACATGTGTTAAGATGTGCATGAGTTCAACCCCCCTCTTCTTTCTTTCCAATTATTTATCTTTTTGTCTACTTCTCACGCCAGGCCACACTCTGTGGTTACCCTTCTGTCTCTCATTTTGATGTTTTTTCTCTTTCTTCCTACAAAATGTAACCATAGTCTTATTCACTCTCTCCTTCTCACATCTGTGCATCTTCTTTCTGATTTTATCGCTCTCCTCTCTTATTATCTGTCAGCCTTCTCTTGCTTCATCTCCCCTCTATTTATTCTGACATCACCTTCCTTCTCCCTATCCCTTTGTGTATCTCTCAGTTTATCTCTCTCTCTTCTCTATCTCCCTCTCTCAGCAGTGTGTATGTCTTTGCTTTGGCCCAGCTGTCAGCTGCCTGTTCCTCCTGTACGCACACATACACCCTGCGCACATCTGCACATCTGTGTGCATGCCCATGACAGTGTGGAGGAGTCCCCGTGCTAACCCCAAACATAAAGGAAGATTGGAGGCAGGGAATGATAGGAGAAAGGTATATGAACAGAAAGACCGGGAGGGAGAGATAAAGTAGAAAAGAGATAGGGAGGACGACAAGTCAGAGAATAAGAGAGAGAGAGAGAAGATGAGGTGGGCAAAGACAAAATTCATAGAATTGCTTTTCAGCCCACACACTTGGTTCTGAACTTCATCGCCACTAATTCAGACCAGTTCAAGGACTGCCAGAGTAGATTTTGCGCAACACAATCACTCCCTTACTAATAAACATGATGCATCCAAGGTCAAGGTCTAAAATTCAATTAAGCCTTGTGATGAAGTGAGAATTGTTTTATTGTCACTGGAAGCAGCTGTTTTCATCATAAATGTCTCTGAAGATTCAGATCAGAAGGATGAGCAAGTAATAAGAAATAATACTGAAAAGCTGCTTCATGCTACATCATCACGATTATTCCCAACCAAGTGATTCCCCAATAAATAACCTTTCCACACGTTGTGGTAGCTCGTGTCACTTATTCATAGCAATTCATAGCACACTCTGCTGCTCTCCAAAGCCACATCAGCGCTTAGCATACACCTGTAGTCCAGCCCAGCTGTCGACATACACAGAGAAGCAAAGTGAGCCAGCCACAGTCCCTTAGATGTCCAAATCCAAATAATGTTCTAGTTGTCTCGGTATGTTTGCCATTTATCCACGGTCCAACCAGGTCATTTGGAGGCCAGATTTCGTTGTGGGGAAAGTCAGAACGGGTCAGAAAGTGGGTTTGGACTGAAGGCTAGTAGCGTAACAATAAACACTGCTCTGGGTGGGTCTGTCTGTCGATCCCTGGACATCTGCCTGCTGTCTGTATGTCATGTCTCTGTGCCAGCCACACACCAAGCAATATGAGTAATAACCCAATAAGGAAAAGAGATGTTGAACAGAAAGAATAGCACAGATCAAAGAGATGGAAATGATGGTGTCACACATAAGTCTTCCAATATCCAATGTTGCTTAGATATTTCTAAATTCATCTGTTTCCACTTTTTCCAGATGTATCCAGATGTTGCTGGTGATGTGCGATCCATTACAGGTAAGTGTCTGAATGCTTGACAAAGAATGTTCCGACATTACATAGGAAAATGTGTATATTGATACTACGTGCAGTTTTATTAAGCCTTTCTGTATATGTAAACATATGTCAATCTCTGTGTGTGTATTTGTGTGTGTGTGTGTGTGTGTGTGTGTGTGTGTGTGTTCTCAGCAGGTACTTGGTGTGGATGGGGTCAACTTCAGCGTGCATGTGGAGAACCAAACACAGGTGCGAGACACCATGAGTCGACGACACCACCGGGTCTACCAGCTCTACAGCCGCACCAGTGGCAAACACGTCCAGGTACTGGGACGCAGAATCAGCGCTCGAGGAGAAGATGGAGACAAATTTGGTAAGACACACACACGCACACACACACAAACACACACACACACACACAGGCACTTTGCTACGTGTGAGTCAGTGTATACATAGTTAGATGCTTCCCTGCACACACATGCACAGACTCACACAGACTAACGGCAGCAAGTACAAAGACTAGAAGGTTGACCAAGTGCATGCATGAACGGATACAGAATGCAACTGTGCCGGCACACTCACAAAGCACACACACACATGCCTCCCCAGGCTTTGGCAGAGGGGCAGTGGAGCTTGTCTTGGGAGTACAAAGACCTCATCGACTGGCTGCTGACTCAATGATTCACTAGAAGAGAGAGAGAGAGCGAGAGAGAGAGAGGGAGAGAGAGAGAGAACAAGTGTGAGTTAGCGGGAAAAGCCTGGCAGGTAGAGTGTTAGAAACTCATCTCCTTCATCGATCCCTGCATTGATTTCTCATCCTCCCTGTAGTCTCCTCTGGATTTAAAACAGCAGGCTTCCTCTCCGTCCCTCCCTCCATCCTCGAACACTCCCTCTGTCCATCCCCCACTCCCTCCTCCTTTCAACCTTTCTCCATCTGTAATGATGTCTAACCCATTCTTAAACCACACACAATCAATGGGCAGAAGAAAACCAAGCCGTGAAGCTGGAGTTCATATTTCTACATGTGCTCAAATGGTCGCTCTTATTGCACATTCTATCGATTCACAAACATGTCACGCCACTTCAAGCCATGGATGGGACCATAGAAATAAAAGCATGTCTGCTTGTAGACAAATACCACCCCTAAGCTGAACAATCCACCCAAAACTAACCAACTATGGCAATGAGGCATTACACGGAGGAACCAGGGGCAGAGAGAGAAGAAATAAAGCATAGAAGAGGCGGGTGCATGAAGGTATAAACATGAAGTGAAAGAGCAGAAGGGAGACGAGAGGAGAGTTGGGGGAAGAGAGCGGAAGAGGGCAAGAGGGAGGGAGGTATTGATTTCCCTTGACCCCTTTGTTGACTAAGGTCATGTAGGAACCATTTTAGGGATTTATTTTTAAACATGCACAAGCCCTCTCTGAAGACGTGTTGTTGGTGAAGCGGTATTGCCTGGAAGGATGAACATACATGCACCTGCACACACACAAATACACAGAGGTGCACACACACACGCCCTCACCTTAAAACAACGGTATCTCAGACACTCAGTGTGTTCTCCCGCGCTTCTTGGCCCACCACGCTCTGTCTACTTTTGACTGTTATCTTTTTTACGAGGCCCATTTGTGGTCAGCAGGCTCACATCCATGTGTGTGACTCGGCTTATCTGACAACCATCTGTCCAGCCAGGGACATTTACATTGGCCTGTGATTTATCAGCACATTTAATAGCAACCATGAATCCTAAAACTGGGATTTATTGTGATTGCCTTATCTGATTTAAAAAACCCAAATCTGATTTAATGGTGGCTGATAATCTGTGCCACACTTAGTGTGACACTATTTGCCGTGGGCTCGTTCGTGATGACTTGAATGTTGTTCACTGCAATGGAATGAGCTCACACGACATGAAACTAAGTGAGCTCTTAATCTGCGTTAGCTTTATTTTTTTTCCTCTAATATTTGTGTGGTGCAACCCAATAAACCTCTGACATCCCTGCAAACACAACATTCTGTATTTTTCTGCATTGCCTGCGGCTCTAATGTCTGTCTGTCCCTCTGTCTGTCCCTTCACAAGCCCAGCTCGTAGTGGAGGCTGATACCTTTGGTAGCCAGGTGAGAATCCGGGGCAAAGAAACCAATTTCTACCTGTGCATGAACCGCCGCGGAAAGCTGGTCGGAAAGGTGAGACTTCTTTATTTCAGAAACATGTTTATCAAAAATCTAAATATCTTAAAGTGTCCTGACCAGGCTCTCTTTGTTTCTCCCAATGTGTGTGTGTGTGCGTGTGTGTGTGCGTGTGCGTGTGTGGGTACCTGTGGTTTCTCTGCTCTCTCAGAAGGCCAGTAACCGAAGCGATGACTGCGTTTTTGTGGAAAAGGTTCTGGAAAACCACTACACAGCGCTGATGTCAGCGCGCTACACGGGCTGGTATGTGGGCTTCACTAAAAGAGGTCGTCCTCGCCGTGGTCCCCACACACTCCCGAACCAGCAGGACGTACACTTCATGAAGCGCTTCCCGCCTGGTGAGCAGCCCGACCTCACCACCCCCTTTCGCTTCACCACCGTCAGCAAGCGGGGCAAGCGGGTGCGTGCTACCGGGCCCCGCTAGTAGTGGCTAACACGAGCACCCACTGTCTTTTCATCCAGAGCCTTGACCTGAGCCTGCCAATAGCTAACCCAGTCATCTCCTCTGTCACACACGACTGAACACCTCTCTTTGTTGGGACAAACATTGACCAGAAACTTGATGAATCATTCATGGGGTTTAGCTTTACACCTACTAATTTGCCACTACAGCCCACTAGTTAGTGATCATTCCTCTTAGTTTTAGTTCCCTTACTGGGCCAACTGGACCATTACTGGTCCATCGCTGGAAGCTTCATGGACCTGCTTAGCTTCCATTCATAGGCCAGAAAAACTGACAGGGAAGCTGAAGGGCAGTCAGAGTCCCAGGCTCTACAAAGGCCTTTATTCCAATTCCACAAAACCCACAAGGTCTTCATGTCTCCTGTTCTGGACCAGCTGGACAATGTCATGTATGGGATTACAACTGGACCATGCAGAGATAGAACAAGGGTGGGAAGGACTGGCTGAACAAGAGAGTGGGTGCTTAGCCTCCGGATAAAGGGAAAACAGGAAGGACAGGACAGGAAAACGGCAGAGTGGACAAAGGGATAGAGTGATCTTCACAGATCAAATGGACCAATAATGGACCGCTGACATGTGACGCACTTATTTGTTTCACTGCTAAATTGGTGTGAACCTGTGAGACTGCTGACAAAAGGATGAACGAGGGAATGATCGAGTGAGTGACTTACTGAATAAACGCATGTTTGTAAGACCGAGAAGACAAGGAAATGTTTGTAAGATTGTGTGTGTTTGTTTGTGTGTGTGTGTGAGTGAGTGAGTGCACCATCAACCATGAGTGAAGCTGGATCACGAGGGACTCTGGAAAGGGACCATCCAGTCCCTGCATGAATCCGTGACAACTCACCGCAGGGACTGAAGCTTTAGGAACTGGAATGTATAAAAACCAAGCTGCACCAAAAACAGCTAGCCAATCACAGCAAACCAAACCAACAACCGACCAAAGACAACTGGAGACCTTCTTCATGACTCCTCCCCCCACTCCCCCAGGGACACTACACCCTCAGCTTATAGGTGCAGAGGATGACAAGTGCAGGGGCGAGCATTGCGGGGAGGGTGCCTTGTCTATTAGCATTGCTATAGAAACGACCCAGGGGATGATGCTCCTGTGCGATACCGTGGATACAGAATGCTGCTACCAGGACATTCAGTGGAACAAACCAAAGTCTCAAGCATACACACAGGAGAAAAAATATTAAAGGGAACAATTTATTGAAAGTTATATATATTATATATATAAAAGAAGACAGAAACCCTAAATAAGCAATCTTACTATGATGGTTATTATAATTATTACGATAAAATTATTTCATTTATTTATTTCAGCTCTGTGTGCAGCAGTCTTTCTCGACTCAGTAAACAGAAAAATGTCCTGTGTCTCACAGCTTCTTTAAACTGCTTCTTAACATGCTTTCTTTTCTGTCAAAGAATATTTTGTAGAAAGAGATTCAAGTGTGCCGAGCCTCCAGATGTGGCTGTCTTTAAAGCCCAATAAGTTGATCGACAAAAATGATTTGGCATTTATTTTGTAATAATTGTCATGTATTAAGCAACAATTACCAACATTTGCTTGTTCCAGCTACTGTAATATGAGGGTGTGGTTGTTTTCTCTGTATATCACTCTAAATTGAATATCTTTGGGTTTTAAACTGTTGGTTGAACAAAACAAGCCAAGACATTTTCCTGGGCTCAAAGAAATAGTGATTTCAGCAAAGTGATGAGATATACCATGATACAGTATAGATGTGTCACTCATCTCAGATTGTGCCATACATTTTATACCAAGATATCTATCCCTTTAATATATCTGGTTGTATTATATTATTGTTGGCAATATTGCAATGAATCAGTGTGCAGGACTAATGTGTTGAATTTACAATGCTAGAATTGCATCTGATATATTGTATCAACATTGCCCACTCTTAATGCGATTTCTTCACTATTGGCATTGTCTTGGGAGTACAAAGACGAAGATTAATTGTAAGAAAAGACAGTTCTTTGGAAAACTACATAATGACTAATATTATCCGAGCAAGTTTCATGGGCCAATAGCAGACTGTCACTGCAAAACTTTGAAATTCTGCATTTCCCACAACAATCAAAAAGTTATTCGATGACAAATCGGCAGATTTCTAATCGAGACGTGGGGCAAGAACAGAAAGGTTGAAGAACAGTTCTGTAGTTCATATGGTTATTTGTCAGTATAGGTTGAAATCACTGAAGCTCAAAACTAAGACATTACATTGCTTTCAAAAATACAAATCTAAGATGGACCTGCCTCACTCGGGAGCACTGACTGTTCAAAATCCACTGTGACCTCCACCTTATAAAGTTTTGCCATAATCATACAACATGAAGGATCAGACAGAACAGTGGAAGGGAACATGCAGTAGTGAGTAAGACTTCCTTTGCTCTCCTCTATCCTGCTCTTATCCCCCCATGCCTCCCCTTCCTTCCCTATCCGAGCAGGAGGTCATTGAAGAGATGTTGCTGCCAAATGACCCAATCATGGCGGTAGACACAAACAGCTGACTCAGGGGGAAAAAGGGTTGTTCCAGAGGAATCCTATTGCAAGGCAGCAGGAATCTGTGCTGGAGGGGGTGGTATACGGGGGAGATGGGGTCGGAGGGAAACAGGGGGGGGGGGGGGGGGGGGGGGGGGGTAAAGAAGAGCGAGTAGGGGGTGGTGGGGTGAGTTGTTCATTTCTGGAACATTGCTCTAGTTCCACTCGGGAATGATGGAAATATTCCGCGTAGCCAAACCCAGAGTGGAAGGTGTATGGTAATCATGTCGGGGAAGGAATGCCAAATATGTGCGTGAGAAAGGAGCTGTGACCTGAGAGCTGCAGGAATTATGGGCCAAAATCCCACAGACCCAGAGGAAGGACACACACCCATATCCAACTCATACACACATCATATACTAATGGTGCTCCACCAAGCACCAATCCATCCCACATAACTTATTCCCAGAATTTTAAACATTCTGCTATACTAAACTAAACCCAGAAATGTTGGAAACCGAGTCCCCTTCCTCTACTAGTCGAGAGAATACACACGGTGCAGTGACCATACGGACGCATTATAGAGCTCAATTACACTCGCCAGATCTTTGCTGTACAGGTACGACTTTAAGCATCTGAAATGCACATTCCTCCTTCACAGTTACAGTATTTACAAACTGAGTATGTGATCTACTGTAACAGGTTGTTTAGACTCTAAACTTGGCTACCAACCAGTCAGAGCCCAAGTCTCCAAAACAGATTACGCTGTCGGATGATTGCTAAGTTTATACTCCCACCTGGTGGCCATCCTTGATACTCTGTCATCCCACAACAGTTGAACCAACATTTGTTGATCGTTAAATTACTTAATGTCCAAATAGTAAAAAAAAAAAAAAGGTAACAATTATAAACATATTGGAAAGTCTTACTGACAGATACCTAGAAGCAAATACATGTGTGACTTATATACAATGTGGTTTCAAATTAAAGAAAGTTGCTTTTAATATTGTGACGTTTATCTTGATGCAAATTTGCCTTCAGTTATTTTATTTTGTACAACTTTTGACTATTGAAAACCCGAGGAATTCTACATACCGTCAATTACTTGTACTCGCTTTGTTAAAGTAAAAAAGTTCTAACTTAACTTGACCCGATGAAGGTCTGGGGACTGATACATTGTTAATAAAGTGAGTATACATTATTGGTAGTGCGCAGGATTCTTTGGTCAAATGTGTACAAAGTAAAATTGAATAAACTAAAGGCCAAAGTGTATCAATTAAGTTGGTTTCACAATGTTGACGAGAACCTTTGTTTAATTTGTACATATATATTTTTATCTTTTTTATAAAACTAGTGCAGTGGCTGCTTAGGATTGACTTGACCCCCAGAAGTGCTGCATTCAGAGTTGTTGAGAACTCCTCATTGCCCGTTGACTCCAAGGAAGTGAAGAGGAATTTGGTTGTCTCCTTGCCTGTACTGCAGACGGATGGATTCTCGCAATGCCACAAGATCTCAGAAGGATTGCATATCATACAAAATTCCATCTTATGAGGCTTCAAGTAATACGTACATGTCCTGCAAACCCGTACTGGACCAATCAGCGTATTCTGAAGAGCAACTTGCAGCTACAGGTGTGTGTTAGGTGTGTTCGAGAGGACATGGAGAGGCGACTGGTCCTTCTAAAAAACAATGGCCTAAAGAGGTTAGTGTAGATGCTGCAATAGCATCAGTTATATCAGAGTTGGAGCATATTTCTTCATTTATAGAAGAGCAAAGAACACCACTGAAACTTTTTCTCAATGGAAAAGTCTTCACCTGACTGCAGCAAGATCTTGATTGACACATGGTTCATCCAATCACTCTTTTCTTTTTTACCATTTCCTAACAGTTTTAAATGACTTTTTCTAAGAGGGCTCTGTGTAACACTAAGTAAATTGGCTACCCCGCTGCTGCACAGAGCATTATCGCTTGTTTATTCAAAGTGTATTATTATTATTAAACATGGTGCAAATCCAAATTGCAATGAGTTAACGGGCCAAAATGTGAAGTCCATTATTATAGTACCACAATCTTACCAAATTGCCCCAACTTGGACATGTCCTTGGTTAATGCAAAGTGTATTGGATACACAATTATTGGGATATGTGAAGGACACAATTACAATCCCACCTACATACAGATAGACTATACTATGATTTTTTGAATAACATTTTCTGACATACTTTGACGATTTTTTTGTCTTCGCCAGGTGAATTATGTGATCGCTCGTGTGTATGTGTGTGCGTGTATGTGTGCGTGTGTGTGTGTGTGCGTGTGTGTGTGTATGTGTGTGTGTAAACCCGTTTGCTCACTTTCTGTGTTTTGGACGGTGTGTTTGACTAACAGCTAATTGAATAGTCAACACACCGATATGTACTTCTCGGTCGCTGCTCTGTGGCTGTAGACACGGTGGGGGAAAACATTTTGCTCAATGTATTGTTTTGGACGGAGTGTTTGTCTACCAGCTAACTGAAGCACCAACACACACAGTGTTGCGCACGTCACCACCACTCAGCCACGGCACAGGCACACAGGTTGGTGAGTTTCAAGACCTTTTTATGAGATACGACACTATTACAAGGCATTGACGTGATCTTTTTCACTTTTTGTCATAGTATACGATTTTCTTTTTTTTATGAATAACTATCCTATGACTTTTTCATTACAAACTATAGAAATATATACAATATATTATATTGTTACATACACAGAAAATACGATAAAACAATAAATGTCATATACCATCACTATTTAATTATTTTTGTATGACATACTATAACTTTGACATTCTACATACTCTTTTGACATTTTTATGACACCATTTTAATGACATTTTATTAATATACAATTACTTTTTTAAGATGTTTTTTCTACTGAAATGTTACTTTTAATTACATTTGTATGACACTATATACTATTTATTTTTTATGAAATACAATATGAAAACTCAATTTCTTTTATGACATTATAATGACATATTATACTGTTATTTTTATTCATTTAGTTTACTATGAGATGTTAAGGACTTCTTAAACTTTTATATTTTATGACTTTTTAGTACATACTATATCATGTCTTTTTCAACTATGTAATGTTCAATTACATTTTATGAGTACTTAACAATATTATATACTAGACATAATGTACTATTAGGTTTTTTTATAATTTAATATGACTACTTTATGACATACTATACTATTACCGTACATTATATTACAATTGTATAACATGCTATATTATGACTAATACTTTTATGAGAGCTTGATGACATACAACCCTTTTATTTTTGAGGCATACACTATGACACTTTAAATTACATTTTAATAAAAAAAATATTCAATATATTTTGAATGACATACTTTACTGACTTTTATAAAATGTATTGACATTGTGTATTATGAAAATACTATACTTTTCTAACTGACTTTTTTAATGACATTTAATCATATAATGTTGACACACTATCATAGGTTCTTTTTTACAACACACTATACTGTGAGCTTATGATCTTATGTTTTTTAAACACACTAAAATATAACGTAATTATGTAAAGCTGTGACTTTATTCATTACATTATATCCAATTACTTTTTAATTAAAACATTATTTATTTTTAAGACATTTAAAACAAGTATGACATTTACCATGATCTTTTATTATATTGAGTGGCATTTTATTGACATAGAATTACTGACTTGTTATCACTTTTAATAAAAAAAGTCATATTATACTGTCTATTTACAATCTATTTCTATTATTACAACATACTATATTGTTACTTTTTATGACGTCTTAGTACATGCCTTTCAAAACGTTTTAATTATACTATAGTATGATTATTTTAATGACATACTATCTCATTACTTTGAATGTTTTAACAGCCTTCTATACTTATTTATTTCTCATTATTTTTCTTGATGTACCCGTCTATTTTTTCCATGACATATTTTACTATTATGATATTTCTTGGACAATTGTTACAACCCGGCTCAAAGCCTACAACGTGAATGGGAGACCAGATGAGTGTAAACACATATATTTAAAGAATACATAAACTAAACTAAACAAACATGTAGAGTCAGTAATGTCAGCATGTGTGGATGTATAAAAATGTCTGAAACAAACTCAACTAAACAGCCGCCGTGTTACTACCCGAGAAGAGCCAGAGTCAGTGTTCAGGTGGAGAGACTTTGGAGCTGCAACCCACCGGGCTCAGGTGTGGCTCATCATCCTGAAAGACAGAAAAGAGACCGCAAGCAGGACACAGACCCCGAGTGGAAGGGAGGGGTCCTAACACAATATACACTAGGACTTTTATTTAAAAAACTATACTATACCACTACATTAAGTCAGTAACAAGGTCAGCCTACTAAGAATATATCCAGGATTGAAGGACTTATTCCTAATCATGTCTCTTCAACAGAGTGGACCACTGTCACAGTGCACACGTCTCCCAAAAAATGTAATTAGACAGCTGAAGCCGATTCCGAAGGCTGCTGCTCGAGTCCTCACCAAGAACAAGGAAGGAGATCACGTCACTCATTTCTGAGCTCTTTTCACCAGCTTCCTGAGCGGTTTAGGGCCAGAATACATTTGTGATCTTCCGCTCCGTTATGAACCATCCAGACCTCTCAGATTATCTGGGACAGGTCTGCTTTCTTTCCCCAGAGTCAAACGTAAACATGGAGAAGCAACACTCGGTTTTTATGCACCATTCATCTGGAACAAACTCCCAGAAAACTGCAGGTCAGCTGTAACCCTCCCTTCTTTTAAATACATTTATTAAATAGTTTCTTACACTGCACTATTTAATTGTATTTCATACCCATGTTAATCTATTTTTGCTTGTTTTAATTTTCTATTCTCTTGGCTCTTAAATGATAGTTTATAAAATGGTATTAACATTAATGCATTTTTCTCTTTTTGAAATATGCTATATAAATAAACTTGTATTGCCTTTTATAAAACCTTTTTAATGAGATACTATGGTATGCCTTTTTAAGAAATCTTTTCAACACATACTATACAATGATTTTGTATGACATACTATAATATGTAATTTTGTTACGTACTATACCTGTCTTGTTATGACTTTTAAAAGACATATTGAAATGTTTGTCATACCATAGGAACTTTGTATGATTTGTTTGTGACATATTTTAACTATATCTATGACATTACATGTCATACAACACTGACTTTTCTATGACATTACATTCTGATTTCTAATATACAATAACTTTTTCGACATGGCTCTTTTGGACATACTATTCCAGAACAGTTTTTCCAACAAAGTACACAACATTTTAACAACTTTTTTCAACGTGCTATTCGATGATTCTTTTCATGGCGTATTTGACAAACGACGACGACCCTTTCATTACTTTTTCCGACATGCTATACTATGAATCTTTAATGACCCTTTCAGACATAACCTGTTGAGATTGTTGAGTTGGCCAACTGAGAAAACTCAGGAAGACCACAAGTTGCTGTAATCTCCAGAAATATCTCATAGCTAGAACTTGAAGTGTTTTGAGAAAAGTCAGGAAATCCAAACATTACAAATACATTCTTTGTCAGTGGACACAGCCACTGTTTCCCTTATGTTTGTCAGAAGTACAAAAGGAACAAACTTAAGGCCTACCGAGTGTATTATCTACATGTTAGATACCAATACAAACCCACCCACACATGCACACATGCACACAGACAAGGACAGACAATCAGACTCATTCATGTTACAGTTGGCTCAACACTCCACCACTGTCAAGTACTTTATTCACAATAAGGTCATTTTCTTCTTTAAAAAATCATTTTTAATATACAACACAATTTTTGACAAGACAACTCCGTTTACAGCTAAATTTGAGCTCTTGAGTTCCAGCTTCTCTCATAACCAAAGCAAGCACGTAGATGATGGGGAGAGAAAGATGGAGTGAAAGGGACAGATGAACATCGGTCGAAGTTAGAAGAAAGAATGAGGAAAAGGCAGTAAGAGAGAGAGAGAGAGAGAGAGAGAGAGAGAGAGAGAGAGAGAGAGAGAAAGAGGGGGAAATAGAAAGAGGACTACGCTTAGTATGATTTTTGTACTAAGAACCAAAATACGCAAATAAAATGAGAAAATAACAGTAATAAAAAACAGTAAGAAAGTAAGAGTTAAAGAGAAAAAAAGCAAAGGTCTACCAGGATGCTGTATCCAAGGCAACCTCACATGCATGTCTGTCTGTTTGACGCTTCTGCTCGTTCTGCCGTTTCACAAGTCCACATACACAAACACACACACTCACAAACTTGAGTGTGTGCGCCCCCATACTCCAAGCGAGTGTGCATCTCTGGGGGTCAGGGCTGGGGGGAAGGGGCTGGGGAGAGAGACAGGGAGGAGTGTGAGGGAGTGAGAGGGAGCAGGGAAGTCATCCGGACTCATTTCTCCCTCGTTCACTCCCTCCATCTCCAATCCTTCCCTCCTTTCCTAGAGCTGAGTAAAGAGTCTCTGTCTCCCGCATCACAGCTCCAGTCATCCTCTGTCCAACTGTGCCACTGTATGCGTGTTTAAGTTTGTGTAAAATATATATATATATATTTTACACATACATACACCCACATACATATATATGGAGCAAAAGCTGCTTTAAGTTTGTATCAAGGGGACAAAAAGGGAGCTTGTGACTTATATAAGGTCTAAGTTAATACTGTCATTAGTGTACTTTACAAAACATAAATTAGTAGTACAAGGTGAACTTCTTTGGAGAGTTGAGTTGGTTCTGTAGTAGGGAATCCTTACCGGTGTTGACCGGTGTGTGTGTGTGTGCATGTCACAGTACTGGCAGGCAATGGGAACAAGCTCAAGGCCCGTCTGAACAGACGAGGAGGTGGATGTGGCGGCAGCAGGGGGGGAGGTGGACAGAGAGATGACGAGGAGGAAGGAGAAGAGATGGGCTCTTTTCCATGACGGACGCACCGATCAGCCAATCAGCCCAGGGCTCCTCCGAGAACGGGTGCGGTGGATGGCGCCACCTGAAGGGTAGTACAGAGTCTACAATCACACCAGTGTCTGCTCAGCAGGCGTCAACATACTGGCTAAATATGATTCTCTAACTATGCACACATACACATCCTCATTTGTGATGCAGGGAGGATTTTAACAAGGGTCTAATCAGCTAAGTGTTAATGGGTGTGGTCTTTGTACCTGCTATCTAGAAATGTAAGTGTAGGTGCGGGAGGGAGACCGTCCCTCTGACTGGCCATTGGTCGAGACGTTCAGGAAGTCCCAGATCAGAATGGTGTCGTCGTGAGAACTGCTGATGATCTGAAACTCATCAAACTGGAGACGAAACACGCGGCCAGAGTGCTCCTGAAAACACATTACAACATTATGTTACACTAACATAATGTTATGTTATACTATTGATACAAGCAGACCACAGACTCAAAACACCTGTTAACATGACGTTAATCATGCCACAGAGGAAACATAGTCGCAGGTTAACCTACGAGTGTATACATACATTTGAGAGTGTTAGATTTGGTATTAGAACATAACTGTTCAGTGTGTTTAAAGCAGAAATAAATCCTTTAAGGTTGGAAATGCAGATTGATATGAAAGGACATTCTGAAGCCATAATAGCAGCCATCAGATGCCATTTATGGATACGTTTTGAATATGCCGTCTACTCCATTTAGCTCAATGAGGGTAGACAAAATATTGGAAGCTCATCTCTGTATAATGAATTATAATTAAAAAACAAGACCATTGATAATAAACTTAAATCCACAACTCCCTACACAGTTTAATGCAGGGCTATTGTATTGGAAATAATCTGTTTTAGCCAATTGTCCCTAAAATACACCAATGGAGTTGTCTGCTCTTGAATGATTCTCAAAAAAGTTAATCAATAGCATACCTCACTATGACTTTATAATAAATAAATAAATAAATAAAGGTTTTAGGATATATTAAACTATGGCTTTGACATGGCATAATAAGTTTTCTGGTCATGGCCTAAAATACTATGACTTTTTTATTATTATTATTACATGTCATTTAGGTGACGCTTTTATCCAAAGCGACTTACAATCATGTTACATTCATACACTGTAGAACAGCTACAGGGAACAATTCAGGGTTAAGTGTCTTGCTCAAGGACACATCGACTAGCGCAGGGATTGAACCACCAACCCCTTGATTGAAAGACGGACCTACTAACCCACAATCTTTTATTTTTTATTGAAATACTACACTGACTTATGTCATTATGTGCTGTGCTTACACCATGTTAATGAGATGTACTATTTGTTTGATATACGATAACATGTTTTTCATAAAATACTACTGCCTTTTTGATGAGCTTTTCTATGATATACTGTTACTGTGAATTACATAGTACACAATGCTTTTTTATGACACTATACCATTACTTTTTTTATGGAATTATATACAACCACTTTGACTTTAATGACACACTGACTTTACAGCATACTGTGCTGTGAGTTTTTTTTCACTAACTATGCCTTTATTTATCTCATACTATACTTCGATGTTTCAATTATATACTTAACTTCGTTTCTTTATGGCATGCTATACTACAATGTTTAAATGACATACTATAACATTACTTTTTTTGGCAAACTATAATAATTTAAAATGACTACTCTATGACATTCTATGCTATGATGTTTTTATTACTTTTATATGGTATACGATTACTTTCTTTGACTTGTTAATGCTATATTGTACTATGACTTTATGTTATACTATTCTATGATTTTCATGACTTTTTAAATGGCATACCATATTACTTTTTATATTGCATGCTGCTTTACTTTGGGATTGTTACGGCATTCTATACTATGAGTTTGTTATGACACCCAATCCTTGTATTCACCTTTTCATGACTGGCATATTCATCACTTCTTTTGACAAACTATATTTTGACATACTATACCAACTCTTTACGGTAAAAAAATAAGAAAAAAACACTCAGACAATTGTATGGTTGTATTTGGCAGGTACAAGGACAAAATACGTTGTTTTTTAAAAACTGAAACGTTACAAATATTATGTTGATGCATTTTCAGTCATCGATTACATGGAATAATTGTAGCAGCCCTTAAGAAACTGCAGTTTAAGACAATTGTGCATGAATTCCGTCAGCCATGTTGCCACAGGCTAACTCATAAAGTACTCACCACTAGAGTGCGCAGACATAATGTGCTGGCTGGGGCTCTTGGGTCCAGGGCTGCCTGCAGGTCCCACACCTTGATCTTGCTGCAGAGAGAAATACGAGTCGACACCATCAGAAACAAAATGTGTCTCCATGTACAAAGCTGTGTGTGTGTGTGTGTGTGAGAAACTGACCCGTCATAGGCACCACTGACAATCCTTTTATTGTCAAAGCGAATGCAACGCACCAGCTCTTCGTGACCTTCCAGCACTCGCAAACATGCCCCACACTCTATGTCCCATAACCTAGAGAAAGAGAAGCCTTTAGACACACAAGGCAAAATAATGTTCCTACACTGTAGAAATATTTGAAACAATGACATTGGAGTACATGATTTTCTTTGCTTAAATTTAATCTTAGAAATTAGGAATTTCGACCAACCGGTCTTACTTGCATAAAAAATAAATTGTCAATCATATTAATACATTTAGATCATTGTCACATAAACAGTTTTGTTTGAAGCTTAACAATGGACATGTTAAATATAAATACTACACACACTCATACTACTCATCTCACACACATACCGGATTGTGTTGTCAGATGAGCCGCTGACCACCAGACGATCTCTGTACTGTAGACAGGCAATGCCCCTCTTGTGACCATTTAGTGTGCGCACAAACTCACAGGTGCTGGTGCTCCATACCTACAACAAGGGGCAACATAGGAGGCATTGTGAAATAATGGACTGGATTTATGCAGATGAGTATATTTGACCAAACAACCACTTTGAAACCACTTGGCAGGTTTCAAACAACATTTTTAGTTTGAAAGGATCTTAGTTGAACGGATTAAACTGTAAGGTTTATCATAGAAAACTCTAAACATAAAAAATGCCCTGCAGCAACCATCAGAAAAAAATGTTACTCTAAAAACCACCCCCTCAGCTCTCGTTACCTTTATGGTACGGTCCCCTGAGGCGGACACAATGTATTTGTCATCAAAATCGACCACATTGACAGCAGCCCGGTGTCCCACAAGGACACGACGTAGGCTGATGTCAGTAGGAGAGGCCATGTCCCAGACAGCAATTGAGCGGTCCTTGGAGCATGTGACCATCAGTCCATTGGCGAAGCGTAGATGAAGAACTGCCTCGTTGTGGTGGATCAGTGTGTTCAGAACCTCACCTGTGGTCACCTCCCACACCCTACAGAGGATGAGGTGTAGAAGGAGAAGGATGGAGGAAGAGGAAACAGAAGTATGGAGAATTGACGATGAATTGAATGATGGGGGGGGGGCGATGTGACGGCGAGAATAAAAGAAAAGGCATGAAGGAAAAATGAGCATGTGGATTGAGAGAGGTGTGAGAAAAATGGAAGAAATAACAAAAGGGGAGAATAAAGTGGAAAATGATAGGAGGAAGGTGTAGTAGGAAAGACGAAATGGATGAGAACAGAGTGGCCAATATGAAAGAAAAGAAGGTTAAAGATAGAGTGGAAAAAAGAAATGCAATGGGAAAGGAAACAATGGAGACAGGATTATGTTTATTAGTTTTACAATGAAGAGTAACAAGAGTTCACACATACTGTCTGAACTGCACCACAGCATAACATTGTTTACAAGAGCACAAAGATTTTAATATATCTAATTTCTGAAATTTCCTCTCAATGTGCACGAGACTTTTTAACTTAAACATCTTGAAAATCTTCTTCCGGGGGTACACCCACCAGTCTCACAAACTCTTGTGAGAAACATTGTTACTATTACTTCTTTAAAGAAATTTTATGGCATACTAAATCTGTCCCTTTGTTCAATTGTATTTAATAGAATATGGGCTCTGGAGCCAGATGTTTACTGTTCCAGTGCAATTAGCAACTCGAGAAGCAAGAATGAGTTGAGACAACATGCATATGAATGCAGGAATCAGTTTATAGAGATTAATCTTATCTCATCTAACCTGATCTCCACTGTGAAGTGTTCTTTTCGGTTAGATAACCGGTGTTGCAAAAACACATTTGTGTTTCATGTTCTAGTTTGAAAATAAACACCTTCGCCACTAATATTGATGTTAATTTATTACTTTACTAATATTACCAGTGGATAATAAATACAATAGAAAATATGTATTAGTTTTGACTTATAACTTGATTATTATATCGTTTTTATAATAATACATGAGATTTATAAATCTAATTCATATAAATGCCTGTCTACTTTTTGTGTCCTTATATTGCCTAAGTTAAGAATGG
This sequence comes from Cyclopterus lumpus, assembly GCF_009769545.1. Lineage (NCBI taxonomy): Eukaryota > Metazoa > Chordata > Actinopteri > Perciformes > Cyclopteridae > Cyclopterus > Cyclopterus lumpus. The sequence continues at coordinate 12,551,500 of NC_046975.1, read as the reverse complement.
ATGAACAGTTTGTTTCTGCTGAAAATAAGTTGGATACTATAGATAAACTGATCAGTCATAGTTGTGCAGTAATCCCCGTAAACCGTCCTAACCGTCAGCCCAATTAACAGAGTAACAGTGGTACTTCAGTGATTTGAATATTTTTTTACTCTTGCCAACACTATTCCCCGGTCCTGTTCCAATATACAGCGTGTTCCCTCTGGAACTAACTATACGTGTGCTGTACCTGACAGTTGAGTCAGAGGACCCGGTGACGATGACCCTCTCATCATACTGAAGACACAACACTGATCCTGTGTGACCGGTCAGTATCTTCAGACACTCCAGAGACTGCTTATCCCAGATCTATCATGAGAAAGGACAGGAGTAGGAAGAGAAGGGAGAAAGACGAGTGATGCGGAGGGAGATAGAGGAGGAGACAGAAAAAGAGGAAAAATTAGTGATTGCGAAAAGGTTGCAGATTTGGGTCATGCTAAGAATGGCCCATTCTCACAGCAGTGTTCATGCCTAATTTCCCCACTGCCGAGTGTGTACACTCCGAGCCAATCAGCTCGCGCCTGGGTGTGCGTCAGCCTCCAGGACAATAAGACGATAAATGCTCTTCACCTCCCTCTCTCCTCCTCCTCCTCCTCCTCCTCCTCCGTCAGGCCAGACAGAAAAGTGGAACACACAACTGGTTTGGAGCTGAGCCCTTTTATCCTGTAATTCACTTGTGTTATGTCTCATTGTCTGCTGGTTTAGCTCAGCACCATAGACAATAAGCCATACCGAGTCAGAGGAGAAGATTGAATTCATAAATACACAAAACCAGGTAGGGGCACACGCACGCAGTGGTTGTTTTAAGACTTTTTTTGTCCACGATGTTAAAGGACAGAGTTTTACAAATCTGTGATTCTAATTTAATACACTTTTTGTCAAATTCAGCAAATACCTCTTCCTGGCCCGCTAGCCGTCAGGAGGACAATGCAACAACCCACTATGCTACCAGTCTCCATTGAGGGGGTCAATGTGGAGGTGGTAGGCACATACAAGTACCTTGGGGTAATTCTGGACAATAAACTGGACTGGTCTGCCAACACGGACGCAATCTACAAGAAAGGGCAGAGCCGGCTGTACTTTCTGAGGAGGCTGCGGTCATTCAATGTCTGCAGCAAACTCCTCGGGATGTTTTACCAGTCTGTCGTCGCCAGCGTCCTCTTCTACACGGTGGTGTGCTGGGGAGGAAGCACTAAGAAGAAGGATGCAGGGCGACTGGATAGGCTGGTGAAGAAAGCTGGCTCTGCGGTTGGTGCTGAACTGGAGTGCATCACTTCAGTCGCCGACAAAAGGACCCTCACCAAACTGCTCACCATCATGGACAATGAAAGCCATCCACTCTACGGTACCATCACTCGACAGAAGAGTCTGATCAGCTGGAGACTGCGCTCGCTGCCATGCAGAACTGATAGACTGTGTAAATCATTCATCCCCAGAGCCATACAACTGTACAATAAATACAATCTGTCAATCAAAGGTACCTCACTAGAAAGTTCACTAGGAACAATGTTTACTGGCTATGTTAGCCTTTTGCACAGCCCCAACTTACTTACTTACTCACTGTTTACACTGACACTTTTTCACTGACTATGTTGGCCCTCTGCACAACGACCCTCCCCCCCTGCCCACCTCTTCCTCCTCCACCCCCAGCCTGGACTCCTAGTAATGTGTGTTTTAATTGTTTTTTTTGGACAATCTTTTTAAAAAGTTTAATAGTGTGTATGTGTATATTTGTTTGTGTGTTGTTTGGAGCTACTTGGATCCTAAATTTCCCTTAGGGGATCAATAAAGTACTTATCTATCTATCTATCTATCTATCTACAATGTATTGTGTTCATACACAGCCGGGCTCTGTAAACAAAGTGAATTTAACCAAACTAATAGTCATGACGTATATATAAAAAAAAATGAACGCATCAGTTCAAATCAATAATTAATGGACTTTGCAGTTGCCGCTTACAGAGTTTAAACTTGTGGTATTTTTATTTTTTTCACAAATCATGAAATCTGGCAATAATGTTGATCAAAGCCGAGGTTGAGACTACTCTGCCCTTAAAAAGGATTGACTTAGTTGTGGACCAAATTTTGTAAGGAGGTTATCGTCATCGTTGGTATCTTGTGTGGGAGGAATGTGGAAAGATGCAGTTGCCAATGAAGCAATAACATGTTAAAATCATGATTATGGAGATCCGTCTGTATCCGTTCCGCGCCACATGGTCCATATTAATGTGTCTGCGCTAGGGTTGTCACGATACCAAAATTATAACTTTGATCTGATACCTGCCATAAATATCATGATACCCGATACTTACGATACCAGAATTCGATACAATACCACACCACATTTATCTATAATAGTAATAAATAAAACATCTGTATGGTTCCCTTTTGTACCAGCTTGTTCCTCCCCAGCTTTTTGAACACTTAACAAATGGCATTAATATTAATATTAGCCTACAGCAAGATATTAATGAAAACTAAATGGTCCCATCATAGCATTGATTATACACGGACTGTCCGTATCTGACCAGAAGACTACATAGTTCCTTCCATAAGTATGAGCAATTCTAGAGTTACCTAATTTTACAGATGTGTGTTGACCCCTTGGTATGTGTGGCTTTGAAACAAGTTTTGCAGACGGGTCTGTGTATGTGTCAGTGGGCTTTCCTTCACTGCCTGCAATGTAGCCAAAGTACTTCCACATTTCACTTCTGACATCTTTTTTTCTAAAAAGCCAAGGACGGTCGGCAAAAGCTCCGGCACTTGATGCCATGTCTCCCCTGCGTGTGTGAGCCCTGGGCAGCCCCGCCCCCTTGCAGTCAATGCCTGCAGGCAGCATGACAGGGAGCGGAACAGAGAGCGCGCTCTGAACGCGCGCTATTTATGGTACCTTTTTAGTATCGATACACCGTGCAACATTAGTATGCGCATACTTGCTCAGCTAAGGTTGTACCCTTGCAGAGAAGAGAGTTGTCTTCAATGTTGGACAAATATTAGAAAAAGTAATTGATGACCAAACACAGTAAGGGCCTGTGTCTATTAGTTTTTTTCCCCTTAATTTTTTAATCTCCAAAAGATTGTTACGGCTGTCAGATTGAGCTCATCCACAAAGTATGAAGCAACCATCCTCAGGTTGGTGCTCATGGTGAACAATTTCAAATAAATAGATAGCAACCCAAATAAATAGATAAGATACTTTTTTTTAAAAAGCAACGGGACAATGCTGGTCTATCACACAAACTTTCGGCAAAAGTTTAAACATTTCAACTTTGGCGAAAAATTCGCACGACGCCGAGTTGTGAAAGCCAATCAGTGTTGACATGCTCCGCCCGTCATCACCGACGTCGTGTCGTTGGTGAATCTAACTGGCTGCTGCTGCTACTCTCGTAGCGCTGGAAGCGGCAGTCATTCAGACGGAGTCGGTGAAAGTTACTGAGCTGTGTGAGCCTACGGGTGATGATATGAACCCAAACATGAGGGCGTTTGATGTTACGTTTGTATAAAGCAGAAATGGTGGATATTTCTTCCATGGTGGATGGCGGAAATGATAACCGTTTCCACGGAGTAAAGTCACAGAGATAAACCACGCCCCCTCTCCCCCGGAATGAAGCGAATAAACCACAAATAGTCGAGCGAGTAAACTCACGTGAGTAAAGCGTTGGAAATATTCGCAACGCTTCTGGTGTGAACGCAGCATAAGAGTAGTGAAATGTTATCAAGATATTGTGATAGAAACATAAAGCGATTTCGGCCAGAAAAAGACCCTCTATGGACACAGGCCCGAAGAATTGCATTGATTGCAATCAGGTAAGCTGGCTCATTAACATATGCATTAATTAGAGTCAGTGTATATGATGGAAAAGTGCATTAGAACGTACCAAATACCACAACATTTTGGCTTTGTTGTGGTAAACCTCGTGGAAAACCCTGCCTGCTGCTCTGTTGTACAAAAAGGGTGCTATCATTGGATGGACAGAAGAGTCAATGTGTGGCACAGTGAGAACAATAAAATGGGTAATGTCATAATCCTGTGGATTTCAGATTGTCCTCGATGTTCAATACACACCTTGATGGAATTGTCCCTAAGGCCACTGATGATCTTGTCATCGTCGTACTGGAGACAGTAAACCCCTTTACTATTTTCTGAGCGACACTGAATCCTCTGCAAGTTGTGTCTGCCACATCGCCAATTTGCCTCAATAGTCTGGAGAAAAAATTAGAAAGACAAAAAAAAGGCAACCATTAGAGAGAAAGAGAAGCTCTATAGTTGAGAAGGCAGAGAAGATGGAGACAAATACACAACGTGTTCAAACCATGAAATTGGCCATGAGATTATTGTGATTAGAACACCAACACCAAGAAAAGTAACTCAATGCTATTAAATAGCTGTAATCAATCTTTTTTTTCACGGCCAAAAAAAAAGAAACATAACATGTTAGTTTAAAATGAGTCCAAATTAATCAATCCATGATTTATAGTTGAGAAACTATACTTTGAAATAGAACCTCTGAAGTCCGGGGAAAGTCAAATATGGGATTTGTTTCTAAGCAACTATCACTCCAGTGTTCTAATGGTACATTGTGTTCTTAGAAGACTAATGGATGATTAGAATACCCTTGAAAACCATTGTGCAATTATGTTAGCACAGCTGAAAACAGTTATGCTAGTGAGAGAAGCTATACAACTGCTGCAAATGGAGCATTCTTTGATGAAAGCAAAATTTGAAGAACAAAATTAATATTTCAAATAAAAATCATTATTGCTAACCATGTCAATGTCATTTTTGGAGGTTGTAAAAAATGTAATGGAGCCTTGTAGACGAGCTGCTATATTCAAACAACGAGATTTGTATCGGCGGCAAAGAAATATAACATAAGTTATATTTGCTCCCATTTTTCTTTTGAGGCGATCAAATCCGTGATCCGATCCTTGAGATTTATGATCCATTGCACCACTACTGCCTCCAGTTTGCGAGCTAGCAGTGGTGTAATGGCCATCTGGTGGCTAAGAACACATTTTTCTGTGGTGCGACAAACTCAGACCACACACATTTTGTTTCCCCCTGACTTTAGGCTTGTTTCAAGCAATACAGTTTATTTAAAATATTTGAACATATCTTTAATATCACAATACAAATTATATCCGTAGTTAAGGTGGTACCGAATAGTTCAAAGGCTCATTATGTTGACATTATTCTTATGAATAATTGTAATAAAGCCTTTAAAGTCTCCCCTTTTCAGCAGTGGGGCACGCGACTGTATTAACGGGCCGGTTTAGCCGCAACACATATAAAATAGGATGATGTACTTTCAAAGATTCATCTGAAAGCTTTATCTCTTACCTCTATGTCTTGGATGATCTTGGGATAAAGGGAGTGATAGTAGGAGTTGGGTGGGACTTCTGACGTGCGGTTCTTGAACAAATATTTCTCCCTAGGGTAAGAGAAAAGAAATGACAACTGCCTTGTTAACGCTGGGATTTTTTCATCTACAACACACACTCAATACAAAACTTCTCTTCCTTTCCTTTATCCTAAATTAAATACCGCAGGATTGCAAAGCCTGTGTGTGTGTGTGTGTGTGTGTGTGTGTGTGTGTGTGTAGAAGGGTCTACTGTCCATTCTCACCACTGGTGTCTCTCAGACAGGCCTTTCCAAAGCGGGTCAGTGCGGACCATGCGTTCGATGAGCTTCTTCCACAACATACCCTCAGAGATGACCCTCTGCCACTCCTTACACACCAGCTCTGCCGAGCACAGCGAGCGTGCATCCAGGAAAGACAGGATGTTCTCCGCTATGTGATCCAAGCCTTGGGCTTAAGGGGGGAAGAAAAGAGGCTGAGCGAGTATTTGCTGCAAAATTATTTATTTATACCAGTATTTCATCTGGTCGGTTCAGCCGAAACTTGGGGTTCATTATTTTCAAATGTAATCTGTGTTTATTGGTATTCAATTCAAAGGTTTGCCAAAAAACAAATAAAGAAAATCAACAATACAAAAACTTGGTTGGAAATTTTAGGAATGTCATCTGGAGTGCAAACTTTCTGTAGTTTCAGCTTTTTTGTTGTTGTGTTCATTAGGAGGCCTAATTTACTACAATTATTGTCCTCATGCAGCAGGACGTAAATGAAAAATTTTAAATAATCTTCTCTTTTGATAAATTTAGGGCATTCGTCAAGGAAAGCTATACATTTTTTTTAATGATGACTCTTATATGTGCCTAACTGTACACTGCATTCAAGGAAGATGGAGCTCCCACTGGAGTGGTTGCTACTAAATCTATATATGTACCTGGCAGCGCAGTGATGAAGTCCCTCTGCAGCATGGGTTTGAGGTAGGAGTTGATATGGCCGTGCTGGTAGTGGCACATACGGGAGATCAGGCGCTCGACAAACTCCACTTGGTCGGCCTCCGACCACTGGTCAAAAAGGGCGATGCAGTGTTCCTTCTCCTTCTCGTAGTTCCCCTCTGACGGGCGCTTGCGGGACCCCACAACAGGACCATTAGTAAGCTGCAAATGTAAAAAAAATACGGTTTGAGTTTGAATCCAGTAAAATAAAAACAATATCGGTACAATTGGTTTTACTTTCAGATGGTGTAAATATGAATATGCTGAGCGGCAGACCTTCACTTTTCACCAAGCTGTGGTCATGGGAACACATAAAAACAGATCCGCACACACACACACCTTGAGAACTGTGTTCTTCTTTGGCGATAGATCGTCAACGAGGTTCTGTGACTCCATCCCTGAAGTGTTCTGTAGAAAAAGGACAAAACAAAGACAAAGTGTGGGTTAGTTTTATCCTCTTTACATCTGTGTTAAGGCACTGTAAGAGCCAGGGAAGCGGTGTGGACAGCGCTGGACACAAGAGTGCCACAAACACAGCCAAGGAAGGGTGTGCACGCACAAACAACCGTGCATATACACACACACATATGAAGTGAAAAACTAAGCACTGCAACAAAATGAAATATATTTGCTTGCTTGTCTGTGATGTGGGCTAAGTAGTCTGGACAGGAAATTAAACTGCAGCATCTTTGGTATGTCACTGGCAGCAGCTCAGGCATGACAGTAATGCAACTAAAATCAGATAGTCGTCTTATAGCATATACACAAGATAGAAAAAAACAAAACAAAAAGGGGGAGGTAACCGGATCTCGCCCATTTCTAGCATCACTTAGGTCCCTTACAAGTGCATTACAAAGTAGCTAGAGACTTAACACAATAACAGCAGCATCATGGCAAACATCACTTATTGACAGTAATAGAGTGAGATGCTGACCATTTAACCTGACTCTTAAGACTTAATACATAATAACTTGTGAATAAATGACAAAGAGCAGGTTCTTCATAGCATACACACTTCTCTGCGAGTCATGGATAATAAGGCAGCAAATTCAACCAACAAGGAGACCTGCTATGATCTCGGGGGGCTTCATGTGTATTGTTTTTGTTGCGACTGCAGATACACCGGATGTTAAGAGGCCACCTTGAACCAACATGACTGCACAATATTTCCTCAAACGAACATATTCATATTGAAGTACAAAGACAAAGGATACACTGCAAACCCTCCAGAAATGAGCAGGAAGAGCACGTCTATATATGAAACACATCAGAATGGGACGGATACATAATTGCTAATATTTGCAGGTGCACTCTTAAGTTAAAAAAATAAATGTATATATATATATATATATATATATATATATATATATATATATATATATATCCTTTGCATATTAGGGGAAATGGGACATGTCCCTGGGAGAGGGTCAAGGCTCTCCAAGACATATCTGTGTAGGTGATGACTGAGCTTAGGTCAAAGTCTTTGAAAACAGGTAAAAAGCGAAACTAGAGGCATGTGTATTTATTTTACTAGTCTGTGCTTCTTTGGAAACCCAAGGGATGCCATGAATCTGGGGCCCATCTTAAAAACAGGAATACTATTTACCTGATTATTCTTTCAAAAGTAACACCCCAAACTATTATACGTTTTTATCAGTGTAGTTATCGATTTAACTTTGTGCTTCTGCTACTTGGAAAACCAACAGAGAACATCAGTGGTTGGCCCTAACAACCACACAAACGGTCAAGTACCAAGACCAAGGCAGACAGGACAAGAAGCCAGAATGGGCTTGCTGGTGTTTATGATCATGCAGAGCAGAAGAAGAGAAGGAAGGAGAAAAAAAACAGACAGACCAGGTTTGGCCAGGCAGGCAGGCAAGCAAGCATGTAGCCTCTCAGAGCTTGAAGGAAGACCCCCCCACCCCCCCCACCCCCACCTCGGCCCTCACATCTCCAGGTAGAAGGCGAGAAAATGCTACTCCTCATTGTGGGGTTATTCTCTGGTACCCACAGAGTCCATTCTCCACTCACATCAGATTACTTTGGTAATAGTCTACTTGTCAAACTGATTGTAAAAGTTTTTCATTCCATGGCACAATCACCGTTTAAGCATTCTGGGTCCTAATTTAGATGCAATAACTGATTTGACATGATTATAAAGGAATTAAATTACAGTCTATAAAGCTAGAAATACTGTGTCAAGCAGAGAGAGTTTTAGGACACACCAGAGAAGAACCTGAGAGTAGTGTGCTTCAAACAGAGAGGAAAGGACAACGGATGGTGAGGAGGTAGGAGGGTGAGTGGGCGCCGTCTGCACCAAGGTGGTATGAGGAGTCATGTGGAGTGGGCAAAGAAAAGTGAAGGGTGAGTAGATGGCAAGGAAGGAAGGGTAGGGAGAGGAGGAGGAGGAGCAGCAGAATTAAGAGGAGAGAGGCAGAACCTGGTAGTGAGCCCGGGTGGAGGGGATGCTCTGCAGGCACCTGAGTGCACACAAACTCTCAGCCACCGAGGAGCAGCCCAGCCAGAGAGAGCGAGGCACAGAGCACTGTGTGAAAGAGAGAGGAAGGGAGGAGGAGAACGTAGTGGACAGGGTGAGGGAGGGAGAGAAAGGGAAGAGCAAGAGACCAGAGATGGGAAGAAAAGGAAAAGAGGGAAGTTGATGAGGGAAGTTGGGAGGAGGAAACCAAAGGAGATGAGTGAATGGATGGATCAATGAATATGTTTATGGATGGAAGTGGTGAGGAATTTGGTGAGGAACAGAACAAGTGGAGTGCGGGAAAGTGTTGGGAAAAATAATTAAATAAATAAAGGTTTGTTTTGAAATTGAGAGGAGGTAGGTGTGTAACCATCAAAAGGTGAGGAGAGAAGAGGGGAGGAGGTGGGGGATAGTAAGGGGAAAAACCAGTATTAGAGCTACACACACATTGGCACAGTGAGGGCAGGAACACACACTCCTTCACACACAATATAGACTGATAAACATACACACAGGAGCATTATTAGACATGAACTGGGTGGGGGGGTAGAGGAGAGGGAGGGGCAATGGGAGTAATTGTCAATATTGTCACTCTTGTTTTGACAGAAAGCCCACCCACTGTTCTGCCATCCCCACTCTCATGAGTGGTAAGTGAATAACACTGGGACAAAAAAATAAAATTAGATACAAAAAATAAATACAGACACAACCAGACACAATTCAAAAAGTGTTGTAGCCCTGAAAGATTATAATCCCGACACCCTTCACAAATGGATATTTCCTTCACATGGAGGCAAAAGAGAGGTGATGTATGATCTCATTATTTATGTAGGCTACATGCAGTCTTGTCAGATATATTACTTTTATATCAACACTAGTAATATATTTCCCTATTCTGTGACAGAAAGCCTGAAAACAGAAATGTACTCAAGAGCCTGCTTTAAGAATGTATTTGAACTTTAGATGCAACAAGATCACTATAAGAAGATGTGGAAAGCAACGTATCTATTACATTGTATCATTTTATTTCTTGTCTGTCGGTCTTCTGTCGCCATTACTAAATTGACTCTTTTCTGGAATTTCATTTCGCTCAACGATAGTTATTCCGGGTCTATAAACGTCTGGAGTAATTGTGGATAGGACCCTTTCACAAACATAGGGACAAACTGCTTACTCGAGACATCTGTTCCATGTAATCTAAACTAATATATTATCGTTACTTTCTAGGCCTAACTTGCCATGTCAATAGCAAACATGGCAATTGATTCGCTTGTTAAATAAACGGTGCAGTATTTCATATATGGAGTACGAGTGCCGGAGGAATGCGAGACGACCCGGGTGTAAATTCATTGACAATACACTTGTGTGCCTTATCTTAATTGGAGTCTTCCTCGAGACCACTTTGACCCCTGTATTGTTAATGTTGGCTCTTACTAAGCTAACGTTAGCCTAGCGGGCTATCTCATCAAGAAAGCTAATCATTTCACAAGAAAACGATGCTACTTGTTGGCCAAATCTGACAAGTCTATCTAGGAAAGCGACATTATGGTGACAGCTCGTGCTCCTGGTGTCCAAAAGGGCTTCTGCCACCCTGCCGGACTGACTGTTTTTGTATGGTAATGCATGTCAAGTACACCAAGCACTTTTAGCACGCTAGCTGTTCAGCTAATTGCTACCTCGCTAATCGTGGTATGAAAAAGCAATACACTTCCTTCTACGCACTTTGAAAATATAAACAGAGAACCAGCGCGTAATAACGATTTTAGCAACACCGCGTTGTATTAATAAACACATCTGACTGATCCACACGACTATGAATGTGTAGGGTCCCTTAACGTAAACTATATACTATAACATACCCGTAAATGTACGTGGTTCATCGCCTTGTAGCCTGTTAGCTGGATGGCTAAGTCTCACACAGGGCCCAGTTAAAGTGGCGCAGCGTCACCGCAGTGAACGAGTCCCCGAGAACCCTCCGACGGCCGAACACAGCCTTTCGATGTCCCCGCTGTAAACCAGTTGTATCCCGGAAAACACACGTTGTACCAGACGTGGAAGTAAAACGTCTTGGGTATTAATCTGGTCCAATACGCGGAAAATGTATCGATGATTTCAGGCCCTCCCTCTGTTTTCTGGTCCCCTCTCCTTTCTCCTCCACCTCTCCCGACAAGCCGCTGGTTTCGTTCCTGCCGTCGAGTCGAGCCTCGGCGCTTCTCCACCCTCAGCTATAAGAGTGATACTGAACACTTCGGATGTCCAGGATGCCGTAACGAAAATGATCTTACCATCAATTCCAACGTTTTGTCCTCCATCTCCGGCTCCATGTTGACGATCCCCCCCGAAACTCGCTCTGAAAATGGAAACCCAGCCCTGCGTCGGCGGCCCGCAAATGCAGAGACGTCATTCACTTCGCTCAACCACACAGCTTTGGTGGGGCAGTGTCAAAAGGGTGGGTGGGGGAATGGTAACGCCCATGCAATGAAAAAACGCGCTGATTGGACAGATTTTGTCAAAAGGGGAGTGATTTGATAGCTTTACTTTTTATTGATTGGCTTACCGTGCTACCAAGGCTTCCCCGGTGACTCCCCCAAACAAAAGGGCAAATGGATGAAGATGCTGTTGCCATCCTGAAGTGGAATACACTAAGGCAAAATCAATCATCCGCATAGCTTTGCTATAAGATACTGCAGGATGTTAGCTATTTTAATGTTGTCATTACAGGAAATGGTCATTTAAATCCAGCTCCATAAAACAGTAACATAAGTGATGCAAGGATTCACGGTTATGTTTCCCTATAGCCGTTTGATAACATGGACAAATACAATTTTGATAAGAGGTTTGGGTTGTTTCAGTACATTTTCATCTAATAGCATACATAGGTTACTAAATCCACACTGGAGTGAATAAGGAGTGGGATAAAAGGGACGATTGTTACACCAAAGGCCTCCTGCACAAAGTGGGTCACAGACAAAACAGGATTATTTTGAGTAATATAGGGAACTTGGTGTTCACGGCATGATTTCAGACATTAATCAACAAAGTAAGCCACCCACAACTTCAGTTTCGGTCATCCTTTAGCATATAGTTCACACTAAAGAAACATGGCTGGTCAATTAAGTGTTAATGTTAGAATATTCAAATTTCATTCTCAGAACTGGTATTGTATCTTCACAGGGCATGTTTTAAGGCTGTGATGTGCAGGAACATTTGTTTCCTTCCTTAACAATCAGTGGCTACTATAATAATTCATCAACTCAAGCCCCTTAGTACGGTTTTACTTCGGTAGTCATCTTTTACGAGAGAATTAATGAGTTTTTGGTGTATTCAAGGAAGCCACTTTTTAACAGCTTCTCGAGTAGTTCTGTCTTCAACATTTTCCAGCATAATGAATAAAAATCCATCCTCATCTTATTAACCCAATAGAGGAAAGCAAATACCAAACCTAATTTTCTAGATGACCAACATATCACATTTAAAATTGAACCAAAGAATGCATTTCTTCACTTCTTCTGATCATAAGAGGTGTCACAGATTCATTTACAAAAGCAATCAAACATTTCACAGCTGGAATTGTGTGATTGGGACTCAGGTTGTTGAAAACTTGAGGTTAATTTCAAACACATCACCTTATATTAAGGTATAAAATAATGAATATCAAGACAATGAGATCCAATCGAGATCTGATACTTTTGCTTTCTAAAATTAATTAGTAAAATAAATCAAACCTCAATATAAGGAGGTGAAACATGATGAAAAAAATCCCCTAAAAAGCAGTCATGTATAGTTATCACTCACGCAGGACTATAAAAACAAATTCATTTAAAAAGTCAGAAAAGAAAAGTTCTGCCTTCCCAAGAAGAGGACAGACTTAGCACAAGATTGAGACCACAGCAGATGAGGAGGTAGCAATGGTTTTCAGCAGTTCAAATTTAATACTTTGTCCCCCTTTCTCTACAGAAACCCAGGTAAAAAAAATCCCCCACTCTCATAAAATACAACAGCAGCAGTTACCAGTAAAAAAATGAAATGCAAAAAAGGAAAAAAAAAGAAAAAAAAAAGAGAAAGCATTGAAGGGAGAAGAGAGAGGGTAGGGACATGAGGCAAGAAAGGAAAATATATTTTCTATATATATGAGAAGTGAGTCCAAAGTTCATCTTCAGACCAGGTTAGGGGCAGCGAGGAATCTGGGAACTTGCTGTTGTGTTCATTCAAAATGGAGGGGAGGAGAAAAAAAAAAAATGAACAAAATGAGTCGAGTCCAATCCAACTAGGGGAAGGAACCAGCACTCTAAGGCAGGGATTTATTCAGGGAGGGCTTTTTCCCCTCTCTGGATGAAAGAAAATCTCACTCCTCTTCAGCCTGTGTGATGCATTTTGTTGTGTGTACAGATGAAATGTATGCGCAAGTTTGTGTATGCAACAGGTAAATTGGAAGGTGTGTCTTGTCATATATGGTCAACACGGTTGCACCCCTCACTTGCTGCAAGAGAGGTGGCATTTTTCTTCCCTCATTTCTTCATTCATTCCTTTGATTTTCTTTTTTTCTCCAAATATCAGTCCCCGACTACCTAGTAGTCATCCAAATCAAAGAACTCATCGTCCTCTCCTTGGTACTCCATGCCCTGGAAATCCACCCTGTACCGCAAGATACCTGAGGACCACACACATGACAAAAGGTAATATGATGAGTGCCCAGTTTGTCATCTTTGATTAGATTGTGACAGCATTAAAGGAATAATTTGTATTAGGATGAGCTAAGCCCTCTTAGCTATTTGGACGAGAGAATTTAGGAAATCTTAGTACTACCAGTAAGTACTACTAACAAAACTATTTTTAGGTTTAAGAGGAAATGTAAAAGAAAATTAAAGAAAAGGTACTGTCGTTAAACTAATTTGACTTTACCACCCAAGCTCTACATTTTAGACACAATTTTACTCCGGTTCACAAAAACTGCATAATTTATGAAGAAAATAAATAAATGACTAAAAGAAAAAGATAACATTTCAAATTTTTTTATGGTTTACAACAACTTCAGAGCAGCTGAAATCCTTTTTGGGAAGATGGTAAAAAAAAAAAAGAATTGTCTCGAGCCTTGTATGATCCACCAACAAAAGGGATCAGGGATCTCAAAAAGTTATATTTGCTAAAATTTCTTTTTTGTGCCTATCCAATCTGAGTTTTATGATCCGTTAAACCACTAATTTGTGAACACACGCACATTTACTTTTCACAGAAGGCGACGTGGCATCTTTTAAACCAGATTAGTCCTGGCCATAACCTACTATGTATATGTTAGAGTTGAGTTCATGGAGCTAAGCCAATAATTATTATTAGCCTGTGAAATTCTTGCAATCATATGGCCCTGGCTATCAATGTCTTGGTTGTGGCTGATTTCAGCATAAAATGAACTTTGGTAGAGCAGCTTAAGCGGTTATGTGGCCGATTATAGGTCGGTTTTCCAAGTTACAAAAGAAAGCACATCTTCTTAGTAAGTCACCGAAAATATACCAACTGAACTACACATATCCTCCATTCATTCTAAAAATTATGTACAAAGTCTCCAATTCCACTGTCATAAAGCCTATTGTAAACAGTGTGCTCACCCCCAATGCCTCCAAAGCCCTTGACGAACTGGGACCCTTCCTGGCTCTTGTCTGTGACTATCTCCAGCGTAGCTCCAAATTTCTTGTAGTTGTTAGCAAACCACTCCAGCAGAGGCATGCTCTCGAGTAGCTCATGTTCTTGTCCCGTCTAGAAACACAATCAAGAGTCAGGAACGCATTATGGGTAAAGTGTCTAACTTAATTCACAATAATCTGTAATGTCTTTAAAGAGCTCACCTCCTTGTCTGTGAAGTGAGACTTGTCTTTCTCCTGCTCTGGTGTCAAGTACAAAGTCTTCTCATCTGAAAGCCAAAGGAGACATGAAGATCATAGCATTGCAGCATAATATTTCTTTTCAAAATATTCCCTTTTCTCATCAATGGTAGATATTTGTGGTTTTTGTACCGTTCTCTAATCCGTTGCTCTCTGCCCCATGTACACGTAAAATGTAACGCATGGTGTCTAAGTTTTCGTAGACTATGAGGATCTCCACTGCTCCCATCTCCAGGGCTTTGAGTGTGTCCTCCACACCAAAACAGTACTTCCCCGTGTCCTGGCTGATCTCATCGAAGTACCGTCCTATAGAGAGTGACAACCATTAAAAACATCTCTACCCCAACAAAAGCTCTTGCTTTTTAAAAATATGTCACGGGAGACACCTAATAACTGTTGTTCCAATGCGTCAGTAGGACGACTCACCTATAAGCTTCTTCTCCTGGATGAACTTGACATTAGAGAGGACCTCTGCCGAGAGCTCAATGGCCTGGTTGAAACCATTCTCTCCTCCATAGGAGATGTCCACCAGCTTTAAAACCTTGGCCTGTAACCTCTGTAGAACAGACACACACACACACACACACACACACACACACACACAGGTTAAACACACTATAGAGTAATCCACACAAAAAGCATAACATGATATAATGAGAAGCACACTTAATGTGACTGCTTTTCATGTAACAATTTAAATATAAGTTTAAGATAGTCGTCTTAACTTAAGATCTTGATTCAATTTTATATTCATCTTGTTTGTACATGTTGTGCATTTGTACCGTTTCAGTGAACTGAGATTCTAAATTGTTTAACAGTCTAGTTTTTGAATCGTTTTAGATTCACATCAATTCATTATTGATACATTGCATAGTAAAATCCTAATTAGTATAGTTTATAAAATGATAAAAACACTTACAGGGTCGAACATGTCCGACTGGCTGAGCTCGGTCTTGAAGTCAGCAGAGCCAGCCAAGACCATTCCTGCCACATTAACTTTGTCGTTGGATACAAAGAGCTGGACCGCTGTCTCTGCCACCTTTCTCACATAGTTGTGTCTCTTTTCCATTCTGAGACGAGCAAAACGTAGAGCAGACTGTCCTCCTCTCCCTGAAAGAAAGATGGAGAATAAGTGACACAATCTTTACAGGCAAAATTAAGAGTCACAAACTACTACTGACTAATATGTAATATAGTGTCCATTAATCCCAGCTGTCTAGTTAAAAAATATTAAAAGTTCAGTGTTTGAGTATTGTAGGTCAGTACCGTGCTTCTTGGGTAGGTCCACAGTGAACTTGTGCAGCACCTCTCTGGTGTTGCCCTGCAGTGTGCCAAACAGTGCCCCACTACCATCGATCACAATAAAGCCAAATTTACTGTCATCGGAGAGCAGGGCTGTCAATGCCTGTGTTAGGGGAAAGTTTGGGAAAAACTGGATGATGAGAATGTGCAAGAACACAAGTGTAATTTAAATACTGAGAGATAACGTTGTCTAAAATAAATGATGTGCAAACACAAAAACCAAGGGAAAGCTCTTACCTCTGTGTGGAACTTGTTGTCGCAGAGGTAAAGGGAGGTGTTAATTGGCTTAAAAGGCTCAAAGTCAATATTTACTTTCTTCTCCTTGCCTTCGTCTGTCACAATGGTGCCACAATAGACAACCAAACCATTGGGTGGCACTGGCAAGACAAAGTTCAGAGAACAGATGAGACATATATATAAAAATATAATTTTTCGTATAGATTAATTAACAATGCAGTTTCTAGAGGGCAAGCTAGCATTGTCAAGCTTTCTCAGACATGTCACTGATAAGCCCCACAACATACTGTGACAAAATGTCAAAAGTGTTTTCCCTGGAATGTTTTTTTCTTATGTGATTTATGCACTGAACCAATAGGTAATGCACACCCTTCTCTCATGCTACCAGCAACCTATTTTACAACTAAATGCTATACTCATCACATCTCATTCTAGAAACATTGTACTTTCATTTACTAGGTGGTCAGAAGCTACATGGAGGTGCATAATACACATGACAAAATGCTAAAGATATTGGACGATTACATTTATACAATTTACAGGATTTTCAATGTCCTGACAGTAGTTAATTCTGTACAGCTGCCCCTGAAAAAGTAACTCACATGCAACTCAGCAGGATTTTATTTGGGTTTTTATTGGAACACATACCCTTGTTGTAGAGTTTTAGTCTTTGTTGTACAGAGGTGATGGCCCCGAGTACAGAGAGTCTGTTGACTCTGCTCTTAATGTTGGAAGCTGTGCCAAACTCATCAGCCAGCATCTTGGCCACTCTAGATATCTGGTCCTTGGGAGGGATGATTAGTGAGATCATACTGGTGCCATTCCTAGAAAGAGAGCAAGGATTTAATGTTAGTGCTTACATTACCACTTAGACGGGAACATGCGTACACACAGACGTACAGGATGCAATGTCTGACAACTCACTATAAAACACAATTTATTTACCAGGGAAAGGTTAATAGCATACCACAACTATGTAATTCATATTATGTTACAATGACACTGCTTATAGAAAGTATGGATAACACTGATCGTGTCAATTGAAATGATTCGGAACTAGAACTTGAATCTGTTTTATCACCTTCATGTTAACAGTGTCTCGCTCTCATTTCATTTTGTAAACACACAACCTTCCCTTGCAAAATATCACCTTGAAAAGGTCTGAAAGGTTGAGGGACAAACAGGATGGGCTTTCAGTTACACAGAATAGAATATCTGCCCTTGAAGCCGAGGACTATCAGTCCCACTACTCCACGCTTGAACGCACGCTCTCCTTTCACTGCCAGTCAAAAGACAAAGCTTACCAGTACAGGCTGACACTGCATACACAGGCAGGTAGCAGCAGCTGGATGAATGTGGGGCAAACGGTCAACTGTGTGTGACATGGCAGGCGGTGGAGCACAGGAAAGCAGATTCTGCACAACACTAGACAGAAAGCTGTGGCAGAGCAAGTGACCAGTATGTGTAGCAACACCCACAGTTAGATGTCGTGTTTGAATATTCAAGAAGGCCACAACGTCCAGAACTGGCAAGCAACTAGTCGGATTCTTTACAACTGACTCTTTGGTAGCCCGCCTGCCATGAGGTACCCAACATATGGGACTCTTTTGGGAATTAAGAAGCACCGTCATATAATTAACGTGTACAAAAGGCCACGCTGACGCCATTTGGAGTTGTGGACGAGCATATCGAAAAAATGTAAGTGCAACAGTAAGATAGCCGGCCCTCATCTCTCATCAACGTGCTTTCTCGTCAGAAGACACCCATGGCGGCCTCTTACCAGAGATGACGTCTGTTAGCAGGGCTCGTTAGCAACACAGCCACAATGACCGTTACTCGTTTTAAACGCGTTGAGTGAGTCATGGCAACATTCTCTGCAATGTCACACTTGACACATAGACACATTTATTCCTCCATTTAACGCAACGTGTCCAGCCTCCAGGAGGGCTAAATGCGACAGCAGTTAGGGGTTTAGCATTTAGCCAGCTAACAGCAGAAGCTATGATAAGCTAAGCTAGATATGCTATGCTAAGCTACCCCTCCCAAATTCGGCCCCACTCGTCCGATCTCCAGCTGTTGCGGCGGTCAACATTCACACCGTCACCGCGCACAGTCTGCCCCGTGGCTGCATTGGCTAAGGGCTGAATCAAATCCCTTACCCACGGGCAGCTTCCAAACTTTTGATCAGCTTCTTGATTTTCCATATCTCCACGTTCCTGTCTGCCGCGCTGGGGTCGTCCGCCATCTTTCTGCTGTAATCGCTTCAGCACCTGAAAAGAAAAAGAAAAACATATGCGTCTAGTGAAGAGATTCACCGATAGTCACTAGGCGGACATAATATTTGACCTAACCAGCAGGACTCAGTACCTCTCCAACCTAGAGGCGCGGTGTCCGTTAAGGCACCTGACCAGTACTGGCAACCGGGCTCACCGCGAGTAAAAGACTCTAACCGGGCTGTTCCTCTCACTACAGCGCGCGGAGAATGAGGGGCCTACTTCTGCCAGGCCCTAGCGTCCACCCTGTTCTTATCTAAGACGACCTACTTTCCCCTGTTCTCCTGGAAACCAACGGTCTGCTTTTCCGACGTTGCGTGTTTATCCGCAAAAAAAAAAGAAGCAGGTACGGTACCTGCCTCGGACAACGCCGCTCCGCTATCTGTCCGCTGCGCTACGTCGAGTCGGTGGCCCGAGGAGTGACGTTGCCTTCCCGACCGGTATTTTGCTCCTCCACACGCTGCGCGTGGTGCTAACGACGGGGCTCACATGTGGGAGGTGGTTTGAATTGTGGCGTTCACTTCCTGGAAACCACATAGAAACCAATAACAGCTCTTGGCTAGTACATCAATCATAAAGCTGAAACAAGGATTGGACGAAAGATAATACACGTCATTGAAGCTGGGTGGGCTGTGGATCATGGGGTGTGTAGTTGGTGTGATGTAACGCAAAGACTTCTGTTGAATTAACAGGTTGTACAAAACTGGCATATATATTTTGTTCACCTACTTCCATTAGAGTTCGTACTTTCAGCTAAATTCTTCATGGTGCCTTTATAGCCGACGTATTACATTGTCATCCGCTTACTCATTATGTGAGAGCTTTCCACATATTTAGTGTGATGAGGGACATCTGCTGGCCACTTTAAAAACGTGTGTCTTTTGTTCTTTCTTACGCAATACATTTGAGAATTGAATTGTCTGAAAACAATGTTGAGGATTATTATGATCTTTAGCTTTTACCCGTCAGAAAAATACAGAAGCAAACATTCTGTAACAAACACTATTTATTTATCTTGCTCAGGTCCTTATGTTTATAATGTCACCTTATTTCTCACAATCGTGCTGCTTACTTGAGTTTTGACAAACCAACACTCATCCCAACGCTCACTAGCCTTAAAACTGTCAAATGGGAGAAACCCAGCAGTGGGTAAATGAAGGAGTTTCCAGCTGTTTTATGACAATTGAAGTAAAACAAAAACATTACAGCGGGAGTCACGTTTTGATATTATTAGTCATTAGGTCTTATGTTCTTCTCAAAACTGAAACCCTACCTACCTACTATACACTATTTTGTGATGCAACAGCGGTCTTGAATGTTACATATATGTGCATTTTCTTTTCTATATCTATGTCAGCAGGGGTAGGCCATTCTAAGTGTTGCGGAAATGTGGCTTCCAAACTGCTAAGGGTGCTCTTTCAAACCAGAGAAAGTTCAGCTGTCCAATTAGTGTGACTGGCGGTGTAGAAGACTTAAAAG
This sequence comes from Cyclopterus lumpus, assembly GCF_009769545.1. NCBI lineage: Eukaryota > Metazoa > Chordata > Actinopteri > Perciformes > Cyclopteridae > Cyclopterus > Cyclopterus lumpus. The sequence goes on along the minus strand of NC_046975.1, from coordinate 12,531,475 downwards.
AAAACATAAATATAGCAGGGTGTTTCAAGCTAGGCCACTCAGTAATGCAATTACATGCTGTTGCTGAGGTTGATGATGTAGTTGCAAATTATTTGGGATGTTAGGTGAGCTCTGTGGTAGTCTGAGATTGTAGTGTGAGTGCTGTGTAATATAATGTAGTTCTTATCAAGGGTTAAAGGTCACTCTGTAACACAGGCATTAATTACTGAGCCTGTATATATGGTGGGTCATATTCAGTAAAAATATATCAGTTTGTCCTTTTTGCTCTTAATGTTGTGTGTACAATTACATTTGGTACTTGTTACAGAAGAAACAAGATTTAAATTGTGAAAAATCATTACGAGTACAGATATTGAACTCATAAAATCACAAAAATAGAAGATATAACACAAATATTTTCAACTAAAAGTTCTCTGTTCACTGTTACATCTATGTTAATATTTAACATGCATGCTATACATGTGTTGTGCTTGTCTGATCTGATTATTAGAAACATTAAAAAGCAAATGTGAATATTTAATTTTCTCGTGTGGAAATATGCAAGCACTCTGAAAATCAAAAGTGTATTGTATTTCTAGTGAATACGTTTGGATTGAGGTCTGATGTGTCACCTTTCCTGATATGTTCATGATGCATTTTCCAGTATTTTTAAGTAAGTTAAAGATAAATTTACCGAACATTTTTGCCAGAGCGTGGTGGCAGTGAGTGTCAGAATCAGAATTAAAAGTAAAATATAGTGACAAGACACTAAGTCTGACGTGTTTACCTCTTCAATAGAAGATCTACACAGAAGCAACCTGTATTTCTTTTTATATGGAGCAGTGGAAGAATACTATGACCTGTTCACATTTACACCATTAGATGGCAGCATTGATTTAAGGACAAATGAATGGCTTCTTCAGTATCTGTCTTGTTTTCATTAGTTGATGAAGGAGCATTGTATCCCCGCAGCTTCTGTATTTTGCATCGCTCATTGGGACTATCAGTTGTTGTGTATTTGTTGTATTAATTGTGGAATTCACTTTATTAGGTTGCCATATGCTGGATATTAGTCATTGTCTTTAGTGAATTGTGATTGTTTCTTTCAGAACATACATCTGTTTGTGCATGAAGCAACAAGCCCAAGAAGGATCTCTGTTGTATTACCCATCTCTGGTGAACTGGGGGAGTCGGAGTAGGTGGGTTGAGTGTCTGGATCTGACACTTGCAGGATAGCTTTATCATTAGTGAAAAAGTGATATAGCAGTTTATGCAACCGACTGCCTCCAAAATGGTCCAGCACCGCTATCAGCGCCAATACATCACCATCTGTCGACCATCAGAGCCGTAATGATCTGTCGTTTGGAAATGAATGGGGCTTGCTGTGCTATGGATGGGAGCTGTCCTGTGCCAGGGCCGCTATTCCTCATTTCACCTGGTCGTCACACATGAGCATTCAGATGAGCAGAGAAGGTTGACAGATTGTGGACTCCTCGGCATTCTGAAGAGCTAAATAAGAAGCTGGCAAGGAATCAGCACATGGGGTTGAATCAGTTTGAGAGATGTTTAGTTGTTGTCCACATTTGATTAAAATATACTTTTGTATTCTGTTTTAAATAGCTTTGAGAGAGCTTCAAGTATCCTAGAGGCCTACATTGAAACAACAATATTTCAAACCTATTTAGTGTTTTTGATTCAAAATAGAACAGCTAAACCAACAGTCTTGTTATCAAGTTATAACTTTTCTCATCATACCAACTTCATTATTTGCCTGTCAATTGAAACAGATTTGTTTTACATATGGTATGTCTAGTATCTACAAGTAATACATACAACAATACAACACAATAAATTCAAACATCTTGACATTACGTACACACTCAAAACTGTAACCTCTAAATCAAATTGTACTTTCATAACCTGTGAAGGTAATGATGTCATGGGAGTGACTAGTCGGCGTTATAAGAAAGCGCTTTGTATATGTGTTCTGTACATAGGTATTAACGTGCAAAGATTATGGAACGTTTGACCCAAAACAGATGCCAGCAGGTTGACAGGGCTCTACTTCCCCATCTGTGGCCATCTGCTTAAATAGCGTTGAGAGAGGGACGAGTGAAGATGTGACTCTCAGGGGTATTCAAGGACACAGCCATGCTCGTCATTACTAAGACATGTGAGGGGGGTAAAAAGAGAGAGGCTGCATCCAATCAGATACTTGCAGAAAATAAGCAGGTAGTTACATAATCAGAGATACAAAAACACATTGACATGGAAGTTATCTTGGCTGCATTTCAGAGAGGGCCAACATCCAACATAAAAGTTAATCAAAAGCGAATCACTAAAAATGAAACATGAAACAAATCAAAGCTCTGTGATACCTATTTCCCTGACTCTTGTACCCTTGTGGTCACTGACATGTTAAAGCCTTGATGCTTCCCCTCCCACCCTCAATGTGTGCAGGACAGCTCTTGACAAAGAAGGGGGAAACTTTGAACTCCTCCGAGGGAATTAGGCAGCACATCTTTTCTGCTGACTAGATAATCTGTGACTCACTATGCGTCTGTCTCTAAGGCTCTCTTTCTCTGTCCTACCCAAAAAAAGGATCATAATCGTCAGCACTTCAATAGCTTGCTTATGACTTCAACCACAATCTTCTTAGGACGTGCTTTAGGGTATGAGGATGTACAACTGTTGATGTCTGCCAGCCATTTGCTGCACCGGTTCCAGCAGTACAAGTGCAAATATATGGGATTGTAGCAGCAGGGGCGTTTGGGTGTATTTTTTCTTTTCTTTGTGCAAATCTCAGAGTTGACATTCTTGTCACATCCCAGTCTGAATTACTTCTCTCCACAGAGGCAGAGGGAGATTTACAGATCTGCGTCCTAATATTAAGTGGATTAATCAGGAATGGAGATTCAAGGTTGTCATAAATATAAATGAGGTCTTTTGAGGCATCCGGTGAGACACGCTTCATGTCCACAGTGTAGACTATTAGGAGTTTATCAGCGCAGTGGATTAAGACCAATAACCTCAATTTAGAGGCCGAGACACACAGTCAATCGTAATGATGCATTGGAAAGGGGTTAAACCCAAAGGTAATATGGACCAGCAGGCCTGCCTTCACCACTCACTGACTTAAGGCATCATCCAATTGTCTTTCACGCCTCATGAAGCAAGAAGTTCAGTATATTTTGCAGTTTAAGTTAGAGTTTAAAACAATTTGTTGCCACATTTCTTATTACTGCAATGCAGACGAGTACATATGAAAATGTGCTAGGTGTAAATGTTGAATGATAGTGCTGTGTTGCAGTCAGCACATCCAGTTGATAAAGCCACCCATCATTCCCCCAAGAAGAGATTACCAGATGCTCCCATCTTTCCCATCTTTCCCAGTGCCTGGTGGTATATCCTCTTTTCCAGCAATCTATATTGGAGAAACAGAGTAAATGTACAGATTAGATACACACATTTGTGGATACAAAAACTTTCCACATGCAGCTGTTCTGCAACATCTGTTCCAGAAAATGCCTGGCACACACTGTGGTTCTTCACTTTGTGGCTTCATTTTTTTCTGGGCACTTAAAAAAGATGGGAAAATAAAGAGAATAATTTTAGTTGCGCTAAATTATAAAAAATGGACATGTGCTGCTGCTGTTTTCAGATGAATCTATCCTATTTATTGTGGTGGTATCTCTGGGAACCAGAGATGCTGAGGTCTTGGTTGTCACTCCCCAGGAAAAGTTTTCATACCAATGAGTCCAGTACATGTAATCCATGCCATCACTCATGCAGCACAGCTCTAAACCAGTCTGAAATCATTATATTGGAGTCCCCACCATGACAACCTCACAGATAGACTGATAGAGAAAGGACAGTGGGATGAAAAGGGGAGAAATATGGTTGAAATTGATTTTCTTTGAGCTGCATTAATCAAATTGAATACAGAAAGGGCATTATCAGCACAATGGATTTAATAACGCATATTAAATGAAGACAAAGGCGTGTCTGGCAAGGCACGCTTAGTGTAAGGGATGATGATGGGAATGATCAAAAGCCAATGCCATTCTGATGACATGCATACATCTCAGAGTGAAAATATAGAGATACTACTGTGGGTTGCATTTGTTTTAACTGCAGCTGCAGGAATGTGCTCATGTCAGTCAATGTATGCAACCTATGAGTGTGTGTGTACAAGTTTGCTCCGGTGTGTCAGTTGTACAGTGTGTGTCTGCTGCTGACACATTTAGACGTCTGGAGCTGAAATGAGGACACCAAACAGACAGCGAGGGACAAAGAGACTGATATTTCTTCAGACAAACATGGTGGAACTGTCACAGTAAAATCCAAACCTTTTCAGCTCATAAAATCACCATTTCATTAGAACTTCACACATTAACAGAGGAAAAAGCTTTTATAAATGTGTTCATGTAGAACTTTGTAAAAGACTTAAAACTGTCAAATGTTTTTTGTGTTTGTGTATCATTGTGAATCTGTGTGTTTAAAGGCCACAGCCCCCCACAGCCAATATAGCCAGGAAGGATCATTCTATTGCAGCAAAATTATTTGAGTTGTTTAACTGTATCTCAGTCTGTGTGGCCGTAATCATATTTTTGTAAATGTGTACTAATAAATCAGAAAATCTGTACTTAGATTTGCAAGTGTAAAACTGTAAACACGTACATAAATAAGTCTATTTCTTGCTCCAAGAGCTGGAAATACAGACATGTCGTCAGTAACAACTCTTTTTACACGTGACTCATAGCTCCACTTCTGCCATGGCAAAAAAATAGATAGGCGTAGGGCTAGTAGAGGTTGTTTTTTTGTAATTAGTCCATTGTGTGAGGAATTTATTACATTATTACATTTTATTCGCTTTATTTAAAATGTTATTAATGTTCTCATAATGTAATTATTGCATTATGTCAAACAATTGTATCACATGATGTGTTCGTGGTTTTCATACATTATGTGATGATTATTACTATGCTTTAATTACACATAGATGATTACATTATAAGTTGCTGCGTGCCTCTATTTGCAAAGACGACAGATAAACACTCTTTTTTTAATAATAATAATAATGCATTTAATTTATATAGCGCTTTTCATAATACTCAAAGACACTTCACATAATTAAAACATCCTAAAAGCTAAAAATAAATAAATAAGAATAGCTAAAATACAGGTAAAACAAATAAAACAAATAAATAGGGACTTTCTGAGTCGCTCGGACCCTGATAAGAAAACAAAAACAAAAACAAACAATCACACATTAAAAGCAGTTCTGAACAGGTGGGTTTTGATTTGCGATTTGAATAAGGAAAGATCAGTGCAGTCTCGGATGAGTTTGGGGAGAGAGTTCCAGAGGGAGGGGGCAGATATGGAGAAGGCTCTGTCACCCCACGTCCGGTGTTTGGTCCTATGTGGGATGGACAGGAGATCGGCATCAGAGGAGCGGAGCCGACGGGATGGAGTGTGGTGGTGGAGCAGGTCGGTGAGGTAGGAGGGGGCCTGATTATGGAGGGCTTTGTGAGTGAGGAGAAGGATTATGTATTGGATCCGTTGTGGAACGGGGAGCCAGTGAAGGCTCTGGAGAACAGGGGTGATGTGATCATGGGAACGGAGTGGGTGAGCAGGCGAGCAGCAGAGTTCTGGATGTATTGGAGTTTGTTTAGGATTTTGGAAGATGTGCCATAAAGAATACTATTGCAATAGTCAATTCTGGAGGTGATGAAGGCGTGGATTAAAGTTTCAGCAGCAGATGAGGAAAGTGATGGGCGGAGACGGGCAATGTTTTTTAGGTGGAAGAAGAAGGTTCTGGTGATTTGTTTGATGTGATGTTCAAATGAAAGGTTGCTGTCAAACATGACTCCGAGGTTGCGGATGTGTGGGGAGGGAGACAGAGTGGAGTTGTCAATGGTGAGGCAGAAGTTGTGACTGGTTTTGGTGAAAGATTTGGGGCCGATGATGATCATAACCGATTTATCACAGTTGAGTTTGAGAATATTGGTTTGCAGCCATGATTTAATGTCAGTGAGGCAGTTGGTCAGAGTGGAGTGAGTAGTAGTGGTAATGGCTTTTGTGGAGATGTAGAGCTGGACATCATCAGCGTAGCAGTGGAAGAGGAGACCGTGATGACGTATGATGTTTCCAAGAGGGAGCAGGTAGAGGATGAACAGAAGAGGACCAAGCACCGAACCCTGGGGGACGCCCTGAGACAGAGGAGCAGTGGAGGAGGTGCAGTTGTTGATGCTGATGAATTGTTGTCTTTTTATTTCCCTTTTGATCAGTGTAAATACTGTTGTTGTTTTTTTAGACACCCAATTCGGTGGCAGAGTTTATCTAGATCTTAGCCAGAGCATGAACTGAGGGAAAAAAAGATGGTGTTTAATTGGATTATTTTTTGTATTTATAAATGATAGATGTTCTGTAAAGACATCCACTTTGAGCTTTGGAGAAAAAGAAGAAGGCCATATCACTGTGATAGCAGCAAAGAAATGCCACGGTAAATGCCATGATAAATTGCCCACACATGCCACATAACCGATACTTATTACCAATATTTAGAACATGTACATTTTAGAACAACTGTTGGAACTGAAATATTTTTTTGCTGCCTCTTTATCGACACCATAAAGCAGCATCCACTCATCATCTAAATGTAAGATTACATTTGTGTAGCCATTAAAAGGACGGAGGTCCTCGGGTGGTTAAGAGCTACCAAACATAACCAGTTTCTTCCTCCCTTTTCAGGTCTTAATCGTTCTCGATGGCTCCTTCTGTGATGACTCCTTCTCTTGATAAAAAAGGGAATGACATAATCCCAGCTGCCTAAATCCCCTGATTTGTCCCCCATGCTCCTCATCTGCAAAAAGACAAACAATAACACCTGAACATAAGAAAAGAGGTGGACAAATTGTAGTTTTTTTTATGTTTGAGCTCAAATATGAAAATTAAGACAACACTCTTAACTAAATTAGACCTTGAATGAGGGTAATTAATTTGCTTGTTTCTTATGAAGTGAATACAATTAGTACGCCTCTCTGACACGATGGCAACTCAAATTCAATATCATAATGCCTTTAGCCTATTATGTATTCAATTACATCATAATATAAAGGATACATGCTGTTTTGTTTAGTTAGGAGCCACCTCTTTACTTTTAGTAAAATATTGAATATGCTTTACGGTCTGAATTGTTACTGAAAATTAGCACAAACAAAAGATTCCCCCAGTGGATAAATATAGTTTTATTTAACATTGAATCATATGGCTGCTCGTAATGTGAATCCGCACACGGCAGCCTTATGTAATTTCAGGCCATAATTTAGCTTACCTGGCACCCGCCACAATTTAAAGCTTACTACTCCCGGCACACACACGCAGATTGAAACCTAGATACACAGCATGAGATTGTTGAGCACCAAAGTAAATGTGTGCCTATCTAATAATCTATTAAGCCAAAGAGACCCAGGTTTGGCTGAGAGGGCAAAAAGTGAGTCAACACTGGACTCGCATTGGGCTGGTGAGAAGTAGGATAACTCACATTGAACAGTGAAGAATCAAACGTGTGTCGGTGCACGTATCCTCAACCTGTGTCCAAAGGCATCATACCCAGCAGCACCTCAACTACTAAAGTGACCCGTGGGCCTCTTGTTTTCGAGTCGGGACCATATTTTTCTTGCTTTAGTAAGAAACGTTTTACATTACAAAATACAGATTCATCAGCAAACACACGAAACACATTTTTATTTAGAGCTACATCTCTTTACTTTTCTGCCTTTTCCACCTCATTTACCTCTACCTTTCGGCAATCAGAGCATTAATTTGGATGACCGACATTTCAAATAAAAAAATATATATATCCATACTTATTTGTTCTGTTTCATTCCTGCCATCCTCGCTGCCTCCCTTCTCTTTCCATGTTGTACCTCTTTCTATTGTCTTCATCATTCTTTCTGCATCAGGCTGTATATATGAGGCTGTACATCCACTCACATGTTCATTACTTTCTTTCCAACTCCTGGACTCCAGCTCAGTCACTGAGTTACAATTCAAGCCATGTATAGCAACAGCAGTAACAGATAACATTATGAATATATAGTTAATACACACATACGCAGATGCTTTAAAAATAAATAATGTAAAACATTTTAAACAGATTTTCATATATTTGGTTTCATTATTTGAACAACAATAATTGTACAAAACATTGAAACTTTTCCTACTTTTCTAAAATACAACAATGCAAATTATGCTTCAACAAGAAGTGGATCCAATCAGAATTAATACAATGATAACTAACCCTGCAGTTATTCACTGCCTGCCACTAAGCCTTTTATCTTAACATAGAATTTAAGTTGAAACACTAATTTTCTCCTCACTCAAAAACAAAGGGACATGTCTTTATCACTTTAATGTTCCCTTTCACTATTTTTCCATTGTCTGCCCATAACAGTCTTTGGTGTTTGGACACAAACTTAATTTGTTTAACTTTGACACTCCTAAATATTCTCCTGTTGCTGTGACTTCTCCATCTCTGCCTCTCCACTCTCTTTACTCTTTGCACTGTGGCCCTCGATGAGTCTCGAAGGAACCCTCTTTTCGGTTTCACTTGGTGTGACCCAAATTGTTTTGGACAGGAACGGCACTGCTGCCTTTGATGGAAGTCCTTTTGCTGGGCAGTGAGTCAGAAAACCGGAGCAGAAAACATTTGCACTCCGGGAGGCACAAATACAAAGGGACAAGATACACAGAGACAACATGTCCTGTTAACTGTTTCTTTCAGCACCACAACGGGGTCAGGCTGCCTTAAAGATGTCAGAGTCTGACACACGACTGACATCAAAGTTGTTCCTCAGGGAATACATGGGGAGCACTTGTACATTCAGATCACATAGGGGCTCCGTGGTTAAGAGAGACTTTCAATAGACGGCGGCCCAGTGAGGGGAAGCATTCACCAAGCCGAAGTCATCTTGAATGAGACGCTGTGTGCCAAATGGCCCGAGGGGACCAGACTGTGGCTGATCTCGCACTATTCGAGATGAAAGAGCAAAAATAGGTTTCTGTTCACAGATCCATGAATATATTAAGATTACTTAAGAGATTAAAGTACACAAATGGATCAGAGACAGAGTAACACTCTACTGCATCTAGTGGAACTTATCAAAGAGTGGACAACAGAGCCTGATAAATGTCAGATGAAAAACAATATTTTAACCACAATTTGTTTTCTAACATTAAACACATAGCAGAGACAGACATTCTATTGTTTATATAAAGAATTGACAAAACAGTTCCCTTGTTGAAAAATGAACTTGTATGCTCTGGTAAACAAAATATAAATCCAATACAGCCTTGGAAATTGTGAAGGTTATACCGAATTGGCCTCCCTGTGTTGGATCATTCACATTCACATTCATAGATGTACAATACATTTGTTGTATTTTTCTTTTCCTGACCAGGAAAAGGTCACTTATTACTTAAGGTTGCAAACAGTTTGAATAGGATATGGTTAAATATGTTTTCCTTGGTAAAGGCGTGGGTCAAAGTAAGGGTTTGGCATGCTGGCAGTAAAGCAGATGACAAACACCCTAGATGAGAGATATTTCATAAAACAGGAGAAGAGAGAAATGGTGAGGTGAGTAATTCATCTTTGTCACGATGGGTAGGTTATTCATCCGCTCTTTTTGCAGAAGTGGCACCATCAAATATAAGAATGTAGCAGAGAAAGGGAGAAGGGAGGATGACAAGGAGATAGATAGAGCGAGAGAGAGGGGGAAAAATGGGGAATGTGAGATTTAAACAATCCTAAGGACAGAGAGAAGTGGTTGCTGATTCCAACTGTGTATTGATTCTGTTCCTCACAAAATCCTGGATTCAATTCTTGTAATATTTTTTTATTATATTATGAAAAAGAAAACCAAAATATACTGAGAGCAACAACAACAACAAAAGCTTTGGTAAACAGTCAAGCAGGAAGGTGGTGTGTACTTCATCAAACACACACTATTGATCTGAGCCACAAGTCAGATATCAAACACAGAATCTTGGCTGGGAATTACCCTCCTTACTTTCTTATTTTCTCTCTTCCCACCATCTCTCTTGCACCCTCACTCCTCTGTCTTTCATGCAGTATTTGTTAACTTATATCAATAGGGAATGGCAACAAACACAACAAAGGAAACACAATAACCATATTTGTTGATTGTCTATTTGTTGTCTAATGTTGTTGCTTGTTGTTGCTTGTTATGTCCTATGTTGCACCACTCACCACGCTAAGTTCCTTGTAGGTGTACTTGGCTATTAAAAGTTTCTGATTCTGATTCTAACTCACACATACTATGCATGCACAGACAGACAATCATATATTTGTTTTGGAAATAACTTTGGAAATGGTTGACTCACATGCATTCAGTGGAGGCTAAACTAACTGCAATTGAATACCAATAAATAAAGAAACCACCCAAACAGTCTTGGGTGTAATTACCCATACCAAAATGGTCAAAAGCAAAATATAAATTAGAGATGACTTATGCTAGTACTGCCAATAAGTATGAGCCCATCAGGGATTTCTTTGGTTTATTACTGTACCACTAATGCCACTAAAACTATTCCAGACTCAGTCAACCACTCAAAAGAACACGCCCCATAAAGGACAACAGTGTCCAAGAACTTGAATAGGTGCATATGCACATACATACATATAGGTAGCACTGTAGCACTGTCCTTAAACCATCACGTTTGTCACAGTGAAGGTGACGTGGACAGAGAAGGACAATGAAAGCAGTAAACAGCACGGAAGTGAAACCAAGGAATGAAGATCAAGAAGCTTTAATAAAATATCCACTTTTTTGTGGTAGAACATAAACATAAAGATTTTTTAAATAGCATTTCTGACAAAATGTTACGGTGATGACGTGAGAAAAATTGAATTAGACTAATTGAAAACAGTTTAAGACTGGCAGGAAGAATAAAACTTACTTTTGAACACACCGGACCCATAGCATAGCCTACATTTCCCATGAGCCCCAGGGAGAAACACTGGGGGAATCTGGATAACAACCAACACCACCATGATGGGACTAGATGCAGTCACCAATACAGTTCTTCAAATATACATATAATAAATTGTGCAATTGTGTGTCTGCAAATGTTATTGAACTAAAGTCTTAGTCTCTCAGGATGTTGGTGGAAATAAATGCTGTTTTTGAACATTCTGTGCTTTCTTAGTTTAAACCTGCACTTGGTATTTATTGACCACTAGGTGGCAGAAATAACACAACAACAATACAGCTTAAAATAGCTTTAAAAGCACAACCCATTAATAAGTCATCGTCTACCTCTTTCAAACTATGTCTGTTTCCACTCTATCCGTGATGTTTGATACAAAGCACAGTAACTGTCCATGGTGGAGTCAGCATGTCTTACTTTAAAGGTACGTTTCAATGGTACAAACAAGAATAAAGTTAAGAGCTGACATGGAGTTGAAACCTTTTACCTGCCATGTGTTTTCAGTGTGACACCTGGCATAAAACATAAAGAGAAAAAAAGTGATAGAGTAAGAATAATGACGACTTCTTTTGGAACATCAATGTCATTTTCCACCACAGCAATCTCCATGGTGATGTTATCCTTGTGACATCGAGGCACAGCTGGCTGGCATTCAAGGCGACAGAGATCAAAGCAGCTCATTGACTCTGAACATTATATCATTTCACACTAGGCTAACAGCACAACCCACTTTCAGGTGTCGTCGCTGGACGTTTTAGTTTTAGGCAGAGACAGTGGTAGTAAAGCAGAAGCAAGAGGAGGAGTAAAAAGAGACGTGGCTGTTTCAATGCACAACACCTGAGTGAGTGGAACAGTGACCATAGAGGAACATGGACAAGAGAGGAAGCCAAGGCATGACACTGGATATTAGGACAGTGGTGTAAAATGTGGAAGGGAGACATTTCCACCTCCACCATTACGTTTGCGTTGATTTACAAAGAAAATAAAGGGAGTCGCTGCCATAATGTGAGTGTTATGGCAATATTTGTGTTTCTTTTCTTCTTTTTTTTTTACTTCTGTTAGTACATTAAGCCACTATGTACATATCATTAGCATGTAGGAACATAAGAACAGAGCAGCCGTGTCTCCATTAGGGGCCTAATGGGTTGTGTTTTAGCCACAACTGTGTCTGATGTGAACCCGATCACACACTGTACTGCTGTTAACATGACAGGTTATTACTGTTAATCACACTATTAAATCTGCCAGGGACATGGAATCAGATTTCCTGATCCTGTCAGAATCATCAGCTAATCTCATTCTTTCCACCTTTTCTGGGTCTCTGAATCTTAACCTGGTTGAATAAATAAGATAATATGCATCATCAAGTAAAATCTTGTAAACATACTATATTTCTGCATCACTCAAGCTACTTTTTTATTTTTGTATTTCTGGTCACCAATATGTATTGGGTTTCACACAGGGAATCTAGAAAATAAATGACTATTACAGAACAAAGGTGGACAAAATGAAAAGAAAAACATGACAGAAGGAAAATGAGAACCACACACATACAATAAGGTTGTCAAATATGATAGGGACAATCAAACAAACCGATCCATTGCGAAGGAACATTTCCATTTTCCGTTTCCATTTTCCGTGTGACAAACTGTCTCGGTTGTAGGTCAAAACTTCACGCAAGCAAAACACGTCACACTTTCTAGAGTGAGGGAAAGTGACATGACAACCTTTCTCCTCATGGCTTGGTTTATTAATTTGTTCAATCTATCAGTGCTCGAGGGAGCCTGTCTGACTTCCTGCCACGTCAAAATGACATTTTCACCGTGAGGAAACAGGGATGAGAGGACAAGAGAGAGTATGCACAAACACATACATGCACAATCACATCGACAAAAACCAACAGTTCAAAACATTAAATGAGATTCAGTGAAATTCTCAATGCAAATTTCTTATGCCGCAGATTGAGTAATGTCTGCAGACATATGGTGAATAAAGTAAGCTAGGACAAGACAAATAATCAGTAAAGGACGACTGAGAGGAGAAATGACCGCATGACTGAACCACCATCCAGTGGGGACAGAAGAAAGATTAAGTGACACTGATAAGAAGAGAAGAGGTACAGGGGAGGTCAGGGGAGTAGGCATGAAAGAAGTGTCTCGGAAAATGATGAAACGATAACTGAGAGAGAGGACAGTTTGACCTGGAACTCAATTAATGCGGGATCAGGATCACTTCACCACACTGAGCCACATCACACTTCCTGCAATTCCTTATTCTCCTTCTTCACTCATCTCTTTGTTCCTTCCATTAACTCTTCTTTTCTTTTTTTCTTAAACAGTTAAAACAGTTTCATTAAAACAAATTACAATGTAATGACATTGTTACATTGGTTTTGGCATTGGGGAATACGGAACCACAGTTTTACAAATATAAAAGCTGCACAATAAAAGTGAAAATGATGCAAGTGTTAAATGAGTATGATGACTCTTTGCCAAATGCTTTTTGTTAAAATAAATAGATTGCACTGACATGCCATTCAAAGTGGCGGCATGTCAGTGATACTGGTTTAAACAGTGTTGTATATGTGAGTGTGGATTACCCCCCTGTAAAATGCTTTGGATTGGCAATAGAGTGCTGCAGGAATAAGTACTAAAACCTAGAAACCAGTTAGTATTTTTGCACTTCTCATTGCCTCGCCTCAAAGTCAATGTTTTTTTGTTTAGATGCCTGAAATAAGGTCTGGGGTTAACACAAGCTTCAAGGTGCACAATCTGAGATTGGGAGCATTTTTGTTGGCCTCTCCACACCTCTAAACATAGCCGAGGCTCATAGCTAACGGTGCTAATAGTCCGAAGTGCAAATGGTGGCAAAAGGTTAACCCGTCAGTCAGTTGCTGACAAGAAGCTAAATGAGACTACAGAGGTTGTCAGGGACATAAAACCACATCATGCAGCACAGGGAAACTCTTCTTCTCACTAGTGCGCCTTTACAGCCTTGGTGTGTTCGTACTCGCTCTCAGATCAGGCCAGGACATTATTTGTAATCAAAGAGGTAAGTGCGCAAAATCAAATTACAAGTTGGGATCTCCGTGGTGGTGACGTTGAAGTCATGCAACCCTGCTGTAGTTTGTTGATCGGGTAACATTATACCGAATTATAAAGTATAATATATTCTTCAGTAGAAAATGTGCAGTGTAGCGCTGTCTCATTAAAAGGGAAAAATGCCATTGACCTAAATTTATCAAAACTTCTTCATAGACTACAGTTTGTGTAAATTCGGTAAAAGGTCACTATGGACAATATCAATATGGGTTGCACATGCATCTCCCCTATGATATACTTAAAGCCTTTATTAGTGTGAGTTATGATACAGGGCTTAAAGAAGTTAACTGTCACCAATTGTGCGTCCATTAACTTACAATTTGCTTGTAATTGTTTAGTGGTATAGACTTCTACTATACCTTTGTGCTGGCAAATATGTTTGTACGTGTTACATCTAAAAGTTGTGTTTGCATGATGTATCTTTGGGAGTTGCAGGTCCATTAATATAGGGGGAGGGAATGGACATTTATGATTTATAAAAACTAATTACTCATGGCCAATTAACTGCAGTGGTGGGGGTAATTACATCTGTGATTTATTGTCTCCAAAAAAACAAAAAAAACAACGACATTACATTTTAGGCCCTGTTGAAGATATGGTGGCCATTAGAAAGATCATCAGAATAACTTCATCTGACAGCGGTCAGATTGGAGGATTGTATATAACCTTCACATATGTTACAGGTATATTGTTCACATAAAAAAGAGAGGGATGGACAGAAGAGATTTTAGTAAGAGTTAAACTACACGGTAACACAACAAAGAAATCCAAAATGCATCAAGTGCACTTCATGGGAGTTTTTTGTTCAGCTCCACAAAACCGCAGCTCAAACAAAAATACCAGCAATGCAATAAATGTTATTTCTTACATTCTTTTTCTGCCTTATTTCTGTGCCTCAGTTGCTTTCTGCGCGATTATGTATTTCTCCTGACGTTAAGGAGCTCACAAGCAGTGCGCTGTGATTCAATCATGCATGTTTTATATATTAGATTTTTTTCTTTCTCGGTAGCAGGCTGAATTTAAAGCCTTCATCATATTCATAATGGTTTTATGTAGACAATGGAAGCAGGAGTAGGAGCAGGCAGTGGCACAGTCATCAGAATGCAAGGTGAAGCATTGCACATGGGAGAAGCTTGCCTTCAGGGCTTTCTGCCAGAAATCTCCATAGGAAACAAATCTATTTGGTTAGGTTAGGAAAATGGATGTATAACCGATAATTTTAAACTATGATTCAATCTTCCTTTTTTTATTTGCAGCAACACTCCCACTTGGGCTTCTGGCAGAAAATAACAGTGCAGCACAAGCTTAAAAATCTAATTACTAGAAAGGTTAAGTGTTCAACACCTTGCCTGGAAAGTGAAGCCATGTCTAAAAGGGGAGTTTTGATGAAAGACTCGTCCTGGGTCCTGGACGGACACCAGCACTGATTGGATAATAAAGATAGTCGAAGTGCAGCACAACAGGCCACTTTGCCAACAAGCCCTCAGAGGGAAGAAGGTGGCCTCTAATTGATCGCTACAGAGCTGGACTTGGGTCAAAGGGATGCTTCCTTTACACTGTGTGTATTTTATTGAGTTTTTTTAATCTAATGAGAAGCAGCTTTAGTTAGTTTGGTTTTAGACCTTCACAGTGAGGATATATTTGTGGTTTTAAGTGACCGTGTTACATTACATTTCCAGGCATTAGCCTTGAGGTAAATAAACAAATATTGCAAAGGACATACGGGTCGATAGGTTTGTGGTTGGCTTATTGCTCTACAGTTTGCCCAGCTCTTAACAGCAAATACACTAGTTTAAAATTGAATAAACAAGGCAATTAAAAATTATACAATAATGAGTGACTGTTGTTTAGAAAATATGTATCTCTTTCAGACTTTAATAATTCAATAATTAATTAAAAACTAATTAAAAATGTATTTTCTCTCTTTTATGAGGGAGGCTACAGAGAAAAACAAGAGATGCCGAGAGAATGAAAACAGAAAGACTTTGTGAACAGTCTGTTTGGCCTGTGAGAGGCAATGTTATAACCGCTCAGCATGATGGAGGAATTAAAGCACAGAGAGCGCCTCTGGGAAGATAAAGTGATAGAACAAATTCAACATCTATGAGTGAATCGAACATGGCAACCTGTGTTTGTTCCTGTGGCCATCAAAAACCATTGTCAAATATTCACTTGGATGGAATTGAGGATTGCAAGACAGAAAGGCTATTTTCAATTTAATTAGAGAACGAGGCAGAGTACGACAATGTGGGTTTTCCTATCAGCTACTATGTATTTTGTAGTGCTTTGTTTATTGCTGATGATGTGCAGATAAAACGTGAAGACCTCTCAACCTAATGCGAAAGAATCTCGACGTTACTAGATGAGTTTTACAGTGTGGACATTCATGCGCAAGCAAGAGTTGTCCTATTTATTTTTATATTTGCCTTCACACTTGATTCACCTGTCTTTGCAATATGTATTAATAGCAGGGACAAAGAGCATAATCAGCTTTTACACATGGATGCCATATTATTGGTGTCAAGCATCTCACAAATGCGGTTCTAGCAATATGTTCTCTAATCAACAGTTTCTTTCAGACACCAAGCTACAAAATAAACTGGACTAAATCTAAAGCAATGACTTAGTCGGGATCAGCTGGCTGTTTAAACAGATTCCTTCAGGTGTGGTATTAATCTCATAACACACTGAGAAATAACAGCCAACCTACATACACAATCATTCCTTGCATTCAGAGCCCATTACATGATTGAAGGGAATTGAATATATATCCCTATATATTATTTTAACCTATTAAAAAATGTAACCACCAAAGTCATCAATATGACCCACAGAATCTGCTGCCACTTACCCTCCGGCCACCAAGAGAACAATCTTTGATCTCTTTTTAATTGCACATTGCTGTACTTTGCCAAGGAGAACACGGGGCTCTCTTAGTAGATCACACTCACATCACCGGACTGTTTCACTCTAACAGCGAAAATAAAAGGACATCCAACACTATAAAGTCTGCTTTGGGTTTTGAGGGAAGAGATGTCTCATCCCCTTCCAGATCTCCAGTCATACTTAAATACAAACAATTTGACATACAACGGTCAAGAAGAAAAAAATGAAAGCAAATTATTACTTTTGGCACACACTCTAGTGAAATAAGTAAATTGAGCAGGCACAGTCTAATCACATGACTTTAACATCAATTTAAAAACGCTATCTTTGTAATAACAAATGGGTTCATCAAATTAACTGAAATAATGATCCTATTTGCAGTAATGCAGCTACGTGCATGATTAAGAGTACATAACTCATCAGATCAATAATTAAGTGCATATTCATTTCACATTGCACAGCACTGAGATCAAAGTAATACACCACTGAAAGGAGAGTGCAGGCATATGACTACAACATCCGGCATGTATTTCAACCACACAGCGTCAGAGCGAAGGACACAAGACCATCTGCACCCTGTATCTGTGAACAAATGTGAAGCCAAGCAGGCACTTCTATTTAACAGGAGGCCTGTCAAGGTTGTATGAAAGTGGTGGTTGGATTGGCCATTTGAAAGATGGATACAAAAAATGAGCTGAACTTGTGATTATGTGTGGTATGTGAGCAAAAGACGGATGCTTACGTCAGGGTTATCCTTTTATGCATTTCAGTATGTTTGTATGAGTTTTGTCATGCATGGATGTGAGTAGGATTCCAGCTGTGATATCAGCTAAACTCCAATTCCCAAAGAGACACAACCGACTCTCAGATGGATGAGGCTGAAGTGCTACTTTTATGTTCAATGACCATGAAAAATAATTGATAGAATACAAACTACTGATTAAATTATGGAGATTGCTCATCTGTGTGTTCCTTGCAAAAATGTGAAATATCTGTATGTTACCTATAGATGCTGGTCAGGCTTTGTCCTTTGTCCTTGTCGTAACCGTAATTCAAATTTCATGTTCATGTTCATATCTATATCTAATATCTAATATCTTTATATATATATAGATATATATCATGTTTATATATCCTGCTTATGTGAACACTACTTTCTAGTACGTTTATATCCAATCCGTCGTGTTGAAATCTGAAATCACACATTATTCCGCTGGTGTTTGGTTTCAGTGTAAAAACAAAGCCGGCCTAATACTGGATCTTGTTTACTGGAGTATTGAGGAATCTCGATGTGAAAATGGGCATCAGCTTTCTGCAGGGATGACCCTCCCGCCTCCTCGATTTTTTGACTAAGATTACATTTCTCAATTAGTCTTTTTTTACTTTGTGGAGAAACTATTTTACCGAACTGTCGATTAAAGCATCTTATCGATAGAGAACAAACTTGGATGAGTGTTAGTCGACTTAGAATTTAATTGTCTGGCTGCAATAATCTGCACTGTGTCCTTGACTAACATAATGCTAAACAGCAGAAACACAATGCCGATGGTTCAAAAGATTGATTCTTTGGCACTGATATGCCTTTTTAATTTTTTTATTTAACACAGCTAGAGACCATGCTTCAACTCAGCCCTCTGTTAATTAAAGCATAACAGTGTGACCAGAAAGCCATTCTGGCTGCAGGATCTATATTTCCTCCAGAGATAGTGCAGGGCTGTAGGGCTGGAACTCACTAGTAACATAACGGACTGAAATCTCTGAGTTTATCAGTACGAGTAGCATTTCTTCTTTCGGCAGTGCAGCAATGTTTTCTTACACCTTCTCTCACATGTCACTGCCATAAGCAAATGCAGGGCATCCTCTTAGTTTGATAATAATTTAATTGACTTTATCTTCCTTGAGCAGTCTCTTCACTCAATTCACAATGCCTTATGGCCTCTTTTTTTTCATCCCATCATTGTTACATTGTTTCAATAAAGTTCACATCACTGATTATTTGTTTGACAGGGTAATGTACGATGGCCCTGAGGTTCAAAACACAACAACATTTCACATACAATACACCAGCAAAAGAGAAAATACCTCGATGTTACTACCTCGATGTTAAGGTGAGACTCAAACCTGAAAAAGAGTGTGATGCCTGAAAAAAAAGTTACAAACTGTCAAGACATTGCAAAAGTGGGATATATTTGTCCTTGCTTCATTTGATATTTCTGACTGTTAGGTCTGGTTTAGAGTGTGAGGCTGAAATCGATTGAGTCAGACAGTCAGTACAACAATGTGCAGCACAGTTTTTAAACTCTGTGAAAATTCATGTACAAATCAAGCATCATCATTTGTCCTCGACATGGACTAATGCCAAATAATTTCATGTGCAATTGGATTGTTACAGACAATACCACAGTGGTCTTTCTGCCATCAGGCAGAGTATCGATGAATTAAGAAAAAGCATGAACCACATTGAGCATATCTTACAAAGTCGGGGGGGGGGGGGGGCGTTTTGGAAGTCGACTATTTGGAGTGCCAACTCTGAGTGGACTCTAAAAGTCCTGATTCGGGGACAGACGTCGACTGCAGCCAGACATTGTGTACTGTGTGCCAGTTTGACTCTCTTGTGCTCCTCTGGAATGGCTGTGATAAAGGGGCACTGCCTGCTGTTTGTGAGCCTCCCTTTGACTGCCTTCACCAGATAATGCATTTCAATCACAACCTCACAAATCTGTTGGGCATACCGATAGACAACACCCCAACATTAAATGTGCCTCGCTGAGAGCTTAACTCATCTGCTCCCAGGGATTCTTCCTTCCCTCTTTTCTCTCTGTCTGTTTACTCAAACTTAAAGGGCTTTTCAGGGCAAGTCTCCAGCCATTACAGAAGGGACTGAGCAGAAAATAATGCAGATGAAAACAAATAAAAAGAAAACACACATGACTGAGCAAACGTAGAGGACATCATAAGCTGGAAACTGGAATCCATTCAACACGGGACCTCGTATCGGACAGAAAGTTGTACAGAATAAGGGACTTTTTATGTGTCTTTTTTCTCTTAGCAGTGAGTATACAGGCTGGTTTTAGAATGAGGCTGTTTTCCCCGCCCACGTAAATGGGAAATGATGTAAATGTCAGCACACGGCTGACATTTTAATGACTACAAGGCAGCTACTTCAACCTGAGATTGCTCAGTCAGTCACACCTCGGGGGCAGAGACCAAGGGCAATCACACGTGTGTTTGATTGTAAGCATGTGTGTGTGTGAGGGCGTGTGTGTGTGTGTGTGTGTGTATGTGTGTGTGTGTGTGTGTGTAAGACATGTGCATACATAAGTATGTTACACTTAATGTTTGTATATGTAATGTTCGTAATGTTTATCTCAGTTAATCCAAGTTATTTTTGACTTTTGGTCCCACCACTCAAAACAACACATCCTCTGCCATATGACCTTCCTTGTTTGGCTCAGTGACAGCGTCGACCCAGGTACTAATCTAGAAACAGTCTTCAAGATCAATCTTGTGATAACCTCCAAGGTTTGGAGACCTTATCTGACACCAGTTTGTCACACAAGCAGTACCAACTCCCATCGAACGCTCTCTCGCTCTCCCCCTCCGTACACACACATAAAGAGCTCCCTTGTGCCTAAGTGTAAAGTATAACATTCATTAACAGTCTGTCACAACCAAAGATTCACAACAACCAGCTGTAGTTTGCGAGAAGCACCCTCAGCTGAATGTCAAATCAGATCTGCTGGCCAATAGACCATTACCATGGCAACACGATGACATTTAGCGGCGGCATAATGAAGTATCCTGTACAACAGAGACTGTATACAAATACAGTTGAACATTTCAAATATTCTGCGAAGCAACTGTTTTGTGATTTTGAGACATCACATTTCATCCTTGGGGAGAAGGATGTCAGTGAGTTTAACCAGATTATCTCAGCCTTTGGTCCCCAACCTGGTGTCACAGGGGTTGGGAAAAGAGGACATTAAGCTCATTGTTGTCAGACTTCTTTGCTTTTCTTTCTCTGAATTACTAGAATTGGAACAGGAACATGTGTCCCAGCAGTGAGTATAATTAAGAATCGTAATATATATGAATCTGAACTACACAAAAACACTGTCATTTGCTTATGACTTATACCTGCAGGTGAGCTCAAATCATTTAATTTGGACAAGCCAAAAAGCCCACTGATCCATACCACTTAATGTATTAAAACCAACACTAAATGTGCCTGAAACATTAGTAAAAATCCTTCATTGCATGGGGAAAACAAGTGTGCTCTTATTCACAAGGTGTCATGTTTGGGGGTGAGAACATCTTCTTTGCTGGTGCCAGCCTACCTTGAAGATACAAGGTGTGGTACAAACAAGGAGACCCTGTGACAGTGGAACCAGACACAGGAACATTTGGGCATATGGAGAGTAGCAAACATGCTAAAAGCCTAACACAAATGGAAAGGGCTTGAAAGGGTTTTTGTGAATCATTATTAATTCTCAGCACTAACATTGTTTAGACTGAAACTATGACAAATACAAGTTAAACGTCTGTTCTGATAATTATCACTTAAAATGGTCACAGCTGTCCTATTGGGGGTTTGTTGATCAGATGGTGTGCCTCTTCACAGGCAGGAAGATAAACACATCCGGTTATGTCGCAAACACACTGTAAATATAAAAGATCTCTGAGCTATGTTTTTTATTGCAACTAAGAAAAAGGGATCTGCAAATATTGGGCCAAGAACTTAATACATTTAAATTGTGTTTGGGCTTCAATTCAAACGGGAAAAGAGAAAGTGGGCAGATGGTTACAGCACGTGTTTGCTCTAATGGAGATTCAAAGCAGCGCATAAGAGGCTGATGAAAGGAAAAACTGTTGAGATAATAATGAGAAAGTCACTTTGTTCAAGTATGTGTGAAATACATGCAAATAATTATGAGCAAAATCCCAGAGCTCTTTGGTATCTTGATTTATTGTCATCCATCTTGTGGAAAATAATTTAAGATTCATCTAGGGGACTGCATAAAAAACGGAAGTTTCTCAAAGAAAAAAAGAGAAGACGAATGTGTGAGATAACAAGCATGACAGGAGAGAGAGAGATGAATACACCTGAATAATAATCAGAAAGGGCAGGGATACTAGGTAAGAGAGAGGTAGAGAGAAAAAAAGAGAATCCAAGTATATGCATTTTGTTTGTTATGATCTATTTTCTATATTTCTCATCATTTCCAAAAGATAAAAATCAATAAAGCAACATATTTAAAATATTATTTGAATAACCTTAGATAAGCAGCAGGAGCCATCATCACATGCTCATTGGAGTCTGTAAACACTTCACGATGAACCACGCTAAGGACATCAGTTTGTGCTTCTAATGTCCTGGTTTGATTCATCGTCTGCTTTGTGACTATTGACAATAACATGTTGGAACAAAGCTGAGGCAGAAAACGAATCGGATGTGCAAACAAGAACAAGAACTTGTTTAGTTAAACAAACTGACTGTGACAGAAAGTTCCTGTTTCAACAGGAGCCGCGTAGATTCAACATTAGGGGAAGATTTAGCCAAGATTATAATGAAATGATACAACAAAAAAAACCAAGAACAGTAAAACTCTGACATGTAAATGGAACAAATATCCTGGTGAGATTGTTCAGATGTTATGGAAGATTACAATTTAATTTAAAGCACGATCTAAACTACTGTTAGTTTTATTTTGCCACCTACGGCTAATACAACACTGACATATCAACATATACATCTGACATATGAAATGCTTTCACACATTTACACATCCAGCAGATACAGAGCAACATTATCATTCATTTGGAGCTGTTTCTCCAGTCCAATAATCCCTCCCCTCTAAGCTCTGCTTTGATCTCTACCAACTCCTGAGGGAAATATCTGCCTCGTATGAATATGTAACTGCTAAAACTCCATGCTTTCACCAGTTAGAGGCTAACCTCTCATATTCTTTACTCTCACTGAACTGCTTTGATGGGAGAGACTCTTTAAGATCTGCCGTACATCAACTATAGAGAGGCATTGTGGGAAGGGGCTAAAGGGTCTATCCAATATGTCACAAATTGTCCTCTTTACTTAATTATTTATCTTCTGTAGCTCTTTTCATTTGCCACTTTCCCGACTTCAGCATGAACTGTAAAGTTGAACAATGACACATTCCTTCAGCTGCTGAGTCTTACAAAGGAGCTCAAAAGACTTTCCCTTATGACCTTCTACACATTCCAGTACTTTCTCCTCACAGACTCATATCCATGATCCTCAAATCTCTGGCTCTGCTCTTTTCTTTATTTCTGCGATTTTTAGAGGAACTACTAATTTAAAAATAATATGAATGACGTATACCCATATATGGGTATACATAATTCAAATTATTATTGAATAATATATAGGCCTTGATGCTAGTCACTAGGCCCTTTGTCAGACAGTATGTTTCTCAGTTGAGAAACACTCTCTTCCCCTCTATAACTCAGATACTCTATGGAAATACACCTGATTTGGCCTTCATGTGCTCACTTTGTCCCATTATTGAACAGTCGTTTCTTTTCCAGCCCAAGTAACCCGAAAGCATACAGGACAAAGACAGAGGGGTCTTACCTCGGTCTACGGACTTGGAGGAGTTAAGCTCTTAAAGTAGTCATCCTAAGAAAAAAACACAGTGGGACGCAATTGAATGTACACAAAGTACAAAGTAAGACAGAGATAATGTGTGTTGGCTTTCCTAACTAGATTTACGCCTTCCATTTTTATGTTCGATATGACAACTGGGCTCCTGAGCATGTCAGAGAAATGACAAGATTAGTGTAGCTCCTTTGTCACCCTCCAATTTCTTAGCTGTCCATTCCCTCTCTGTTAAGAAAATGCAAACATTTAAGGAGTCATTGTTGCCATTTGTAGGTCTTTACTAACACCAGTGCTAAATAGAAACTAAAATAGAAAAGTAATTTTGAGCATGATAGTGATATTGCCAATGATGTTTAAAAGTAGTAAAAATGAATATTGCACATAGATTAAGGAAAATAATAGTGCAAATCATGTGGTTATTTTTGTTGTTAGTGTCCGATGATTTAATTGCCCTTGAGTTATATAGTTTGATGGCCACTGGTAGAAAAGACTTCCTGTAGCGATCTGTGGTGTCAGTCTACGGCTGAGGTGCTCTGAGGTAATCTTTAGTTTAGTATGTAGGGGATGAGAGGCATTGTTCATAATAAGGAGTAATTTCTTCAACATCCCTTCTCTCTGACACCTCCACCACGGACTCCAGTTCCACTCCCAGGATAGAATCAGCTTTCCTGATGAGCTTTCTCATCAATCTATGACGTCTCATGAGTCTATTGGACTTGCACCAGCACACTACAGCGTAGCAGATGACGCTGGCCACCACTGAGTGGTAAAACAGCTGCAGCATGCTTCCGCAGACACTGAATTATCTGAGTCTCCTGAGAAAATATGACTTTTCTTGTACAGAGCCTCTGTGTTTTTAGTCCATCTTATTGTTCATGTGGATGCCCAGGTAGATCTAATCCTCAACAACGTCCACCGCTGTTCCCCTGACGGTGACTGGTTTGGGAGGCGTCCTCTGTCTCCAAAAATCGCCCACAAGTCTTTTTGATGTTGAGTTGCATGTGATTCAATTCACACCACCCTCCTGCTCTCGGCCTCCTGTTCCCTACTGATTCAGCCAACAAATCATCCAAAAACGTCTGCAGGTGGCAGGACTGTGAGCAGTATCCGAAGTCTGAAGTGTAACAGGTGTGAATAGGGAGGGAGACAGGACAGTTCACTGAGGTGCCCCCATGCGCCTCACTAATTACTTTGACATGTTGCTCTGCAGCCTTTTAAACTGTGGCCGACCTGTGAGGTAGTTGGTGATCCAGGCCACTAAAGGAGCAACCACATTCATGTCTAGTAGCTTAGTCCTAAGCAGGGTAGGTCTTACGGTGTTAAAAGTACTGGAAAAACCAAAGAACATGACACACAGTGTTGCCTGCCTCTTCCAGGTGAGTATGTTTTTTTACAATGACAAGAAACATCCTTACCGTACCTTATAAAGTCTTTCACTCCAATGAGGGGCTGGTAGGCCAACTGCAGAGGGTCCAGTGATGCTTGAATGATGAATGCAGGTGCTTCAGGACCAGACTCTCCAGTGACTTCTTGACATGTGAAGTCAGAACCACTGGTCTGTCGTCACTGAGGGTGTTTGGTTGCTGTTTCTTGGGGACAAGAAACAGATGTGCTACAAGATCATGCACAGCTGAGCAGCACATCCTTTGAGCACTCGGGCTGAGGCCGTCAGCCCTGCCTGGGCGGAGTCTACTGAATGCACTGTATGCACAGGCATGCACACTGAAGAGTACACATGACTGCTCAAACAAGAACACCACTTCCGCTGCATAGAGTGTATCTCACATGGCATAATAATTGTGTTTGCCTGACTGAGATGGCTTTTGATTAAACACACACACACACACACACTCATGTTGCAGCATGCAGCGATGTTGTGCTGCTCTCATCTGTAATCAGCTTGGCTTATCAAGACCAGAAGTTCAACAGGAATTTAGAGACAGACTAGTGATTTGTTCACCTTATTATCTCCCCTCCCCAGACCGCTGATCTGTCCCATTGAGATGAGACAAATCACAGAGAATTAACCTCCAATTACACTCTGCAAGCAGGCAAGTCTCTCTTCATCTGTCATCCTCAATTAGCCCAACAAGCAAATGTTTGAAGTTGAATACTGAATAGAGGGTTGTACTCTGAAACTGGTTCCCCCTCTCTACCCACCTACACAGCAACCCTCTGATGTAGCTTCCAATGCGTTTTTTCCTCTAAGGGCACAACGTTGGCGTTAATACAATCAAACTGGAGTATGATCAAAGTGTGTGTGTGTCAGCCGCGGTATATTAGTAATAAATCACAGTTGCAGATGGGAGTTTGGCAGACAGAAGTGTGGTGTGTGTGTGGATGTGCTGCTGAAAATAAAGTTTTGTTTCCACTAATTTACTTTTATTCTCACTCACACTCACACAGCTTCCTTCATAATTGTTTTGATCAAGCAATGTGAGAGCCAGCTCAAAAGACACTTTGAGACTCTTGTGTCAAAATTCAGAGCCAGTGCTTAGTTTTTTACAATGTTGCCGGGCAGATGCTTCAGGGGAGAAACTTCTTCATCACAGCTGGAGCCAAATCATTACCCACAGCAAAAAGCTCTCTGTCCCACTGAGAGATGACAAAACAGCTCTGTCAGCCCCCAGTTGTGCCTTTTCACAGCTCAGTACCGAAAGTGCTTCAACTCTGCAGGATGTTCTGGCTATTTATTTTTTTTTTAACCAACAGTGTGTCCTTGCCTCCCAACCTCTCGATCTTAAGGCTTTGTTTTGTCTGTCTCTTACCTTAAATATCCTCACTCTCCTTCCTCAAGCACTGTTTCACTAGCCCAACATTTAACGTGCACATTTACACTGCCAGCAATGCAAATAGCACCCCCTGAACACACATAAAGCACAAGAGAGGAACTGAATCATCGGTTCACCCCGAAGCTAGTTCAAAATTCGAGGGTTAGACACATACATAAACTCACAGACACAGGCAGGTCTAGTGACAGCCTCTACTCTCCAAGTGGCACGTTAAGAGTCATGTTTAAGAGGAGAGTAAGACGATAATGGCCCTTTCCCATTTGCTCAATATTATACACTTCAGTCACACCACGCTGAGCTGTGATCATAGACCACTGTGCAGATAGCCGAGCTGACCTCTGATTCCTGCTCATGAACTCGGGAGGATCCTTAAGGACGCATGTCCCTGATATTTAAACAGAGGTTTAAACTTAGACAAGTCTAAATTTAAGAAAACACTCGAAAATGGGCCAAATAGACAACCCATAATGTATTGCCTGTCGATGAAAATGGAGGCATAAAATGGTCAAATGTAGCACCAAATCTTTGTAACAAATGGTATTAACCTAGAATATGCTGCAACAACGTATGAGACGTGAGCAAGGGAATAGAATCATATACAACCATCACAATGTCCTAAGGCCTTTACACCTTCACAGTTTGTCTGATTAATTAATTAATTCATATTACACCTCTAAGAATAGTACAATCCCATGATCATATATTATATGCTTTTTATGACTAGAGACCTCTTCCCTGAGGAAGTTCAACATAATATTACAACATTCATGCATTATGTATATTTATAATACTTAATGCACCAAGTTATGGATGACCAACTACTGAAACTCGTTTGTGCTGTGAATTTAAATCAACAATATTTCTCCCACTCTGCAGTACATTATAATAATTCCACTTTGAGAGAAACTCGACAATGTCAAGGTCTTACAGAAAAGTGCTGCGTGAAGTGTAACTATAACTATAAGTGATTTTATGTACCAATGCCTCCATTAAATGCAGAATCAAGAGGGAGGAAGGCCACACAGATGGAACAAAGGTCAGCCAAAAAACATACTGTATGTCTATCAAATGAATAGCACCCCCTTGCTACTCAGTCTGAACTCTTAAGTCAACCCAGAGATTCTTTAATGGGTATCTGGGTGTGAGGGTGGAAGTGGTGTCACTGCCCTGCTGTACGCACACACACACACACACACACACACACACACACACACACACACACACACACACACACACACACACACACGCATGAACGACGTACACAGACACACGCATGAACGACGTACACAGACACACACACACTATGGCTGCAGAAACCACGTAGCCTTATTTGATGTGACATGTAATTCCAGACACATCCAGGGCAAATTATACAGGCTGAAAGGGAGAGTATCATAGAGGCAGAGTATAGAAAGAAATGAGAAACATGTCTCCTGTCCGCCCCTCGTCTATTTCTCTGTCTCAGATATGTCTTCAGTGGAACAGTAACACAAAGCTTTGAGCATGACACACCATATCCATTAAGCTGCTCTTTAAAAGTGAGCTACTGTGCGTGTATTATCATCTGCATGTTCTCCCGAGTTGTACAATATTACAAGTTAATTTTGTGAGCCGCCTCCAAACAAATAGACTTAGTTTTAGATGTATATTCCATGTGATGCTGCCTTTTCTTTTGGTTGAAGGACTCACAGGAGAGATATCAAAATAGCTATGGTAAAAATTGATGCAACCAAGAGTCAAATATCCAGTATGTAAATATCAAATTTATAAACCAGACTTACAATCAAAAAAATCAAAATCTATATAATTAAAATAACTCTAATGACATGACTAGGGTTATTCTCTTTAAAAGCTGCCTTCGGAGCGACAGGCAACGGTACTCGATGGAGTTCCCTCGACTATGAAACTGAATGCAGCTGCAGTACTATTGTTTGAGATGTTGGTACAGCTTTCTCAACTACTCCATGTTACAATCAGCTCTCTTATTATTCTGCCTTAGTCTGAGGGATGACCTTTCTTTTCCAAGAACCTCATTAATATTTAAGTATGCTCATTTCAAAAGCATTAACTTAGCCTTCCCTGACTTTGGCCTAGTGTCACTCAAACTCTTTAAAGTGATTATAAGACTATAAAACTGTCATTTTGTGATGATATCATCTTTTTATCGCAACTATCTGTTTCCTCTTTCACGACTAATAAATAACCGAGTTATGCACGTGTATTTCATCCCTCTCCCTTCAAAGCCTGGACCGGGAGGTGTGAGACAGATTTAAAATGCCATCAAAATGAATGATGCATTTGCTATCTCGTGTTACATTAAAGTAGAAGGAGAGCTAGATTGTGGCAAAGACAAAAATGGCACAAGACTTAGCGCTGAGTCACACACTTGCAGTCTTTGTTCTAATGGTTCTGGAAATTAATACATAAAGAATAAACTACAAATGTGGACAGAAATGATGTCAATTAACAAGAGTTTAGCAACACATTCATATCCTCGTGTCATCTGTCTTGTCAGGCCATGTGGAAAAGATGTACATACAAAAGATGTGAAACAGGGTTTAATCACTGAGTTACACAAGCTCAAATAAAATGAATTAGATTACTGAATACGCTTGACTGCTCTGTAAATAATGGTATTTAAAGCAATTTGCCAACTTTTCAAAACTAAGAAAGAAAGTTAGTATGAAGCCTGTGCCGAGTGTTTTTACAGCGACAGGGCTTCAATCACTGAGTTGTGCCACTGATATGTATAAGCCAGATGGCGTCGCTGACATCCTTCCTGCGGTTCTGCAGGTAACATGTATCCGTTCATTCTGGCAACAGCTGCTGCATCAGCATGACAGGGTGTTCAGGGATATCGTCAGGAATAATTTCAGTCCTCTGTATCCATTAGGTGATGGACCGGTGTGAGCCATTAAGTAGTAGCTCATTCGCTGCCGTCATGCCAGTCATTAGGCAGATTTGATTTGGAGATGTGACTGCATGGATCTGGTCCGACAGATGACTGATCTGCACAGCTGCCGGCACAAAACCAGAAACCAAGCCTGTAGACGCTGATTAGTTTGAGGCTCTATGGATGGTATTTATGTAGTATTTTATAAATATAGAGAATGTGTTGCGTATCATGTATTACAAATACATCAAAGGAGGAATAGACGGAATTCAGAGCAGAGCTTTGCTGACATAGATTCAAGATTTTTATTTTCCATTTGTGCCTGGACCAACAGTCCAGACACATTGGAACTCTTATGCAAGGCTCTCCGAGTCAGAAATAACATTATATTATAAGAAAGAAAAGAAAAATACAAGATATAAAAGAGAACACTGTACAGAAGTGGTGATGTATACAGAGGGGTGGTACTATGTACAAGGACAAGAGAGGTGCTAATATGTACAGTTTGGGGTACAGTTTTCAATTAGACAGTTTTAAATTATATAGTTTTAAGTAATAAAATGGCACATATTGCACATAAGTGTAGTGAGGTAGTGTTGGGTTCTCAGACATATTTCAGTGGTTTTGTGTTGCCATCAGTCTGACTGTGGCCGTGAAGAAGCTGTTGAAGAAGCGTGTTCTATGGGTGATGATGCTGTCCGCTCTGCTGTGTCTCAGGTTGTACGAGCATTGTTTTTGTCTGAGCAGAGAGTGAGCTGGGTGGAGTGAGTCTCTGCTGATTCCCTCTGCTCTTTTCCGACAGTCCATGGAAGGAAGTGTTGTCCCTATGATCCTCTCCGCAGTCTTTACGACTCTTTGCAGAGCCTTCCTGCCTTCCTGTGTGGTATTCCCATACCAGACAGTGATGTGGTGAGGATGCTCTCTACCAGTCCTCTGTAGGCCTGGGTGAGAGGGCTGATGAAATACATGTTTGTGCACGTTCTTGCATGTTAGCGTGCTCCACAGGTTAGCTTATGCTCTCACAGCATAGATGTTGGTTAATGCCATCCAGACCAACAGCCCCCATGCAGCGGTTCGCTCTCAGGTAAACTAGCTGCAGCACATTTGCCGTAGTTTGCACTGTTAGTGAGGTTGAGAGCCGTTCAGAGGCAACTGAAATACTAACAATCTCATATCTTGCATCTTTGAAGTGTGCTTTGGGAACCAGCTGAGATATGATGTTGTTGTCCCGCTATGTGTTGGATGCTGCTATTTGACACCGTCTTGGTTAGGTCTGTAACATTGGTCAGGGTTCTAAGATACTCTATACATGTTTGTTTGTATCGGTTTGTGTCGTGTGTTTATGTCTTTGTGTCTTTGTTTCCGGGCTTGTAGCAAAACTATTGGGGGAGAAAAGACAGTGAAAGAGAAAATCTGGGTGACGCTGTGATGAAAGTTCAATGATTGGAGGCTTAAATTGCCTCAGAGCTAGATCATTATGATAACACACAAGCACACACCCTCTCTCCTTAGCTTAAGGAGGCCACTAGTGTGTCATTACAGTCAACTATGACTCCCACTAAGTAGGTTACTTACTCTGCAAGTACACAGTACAAATTAGGTCTCTGACAAGGGATGTTCATCATACTGTTGTGTTTGAATATAAGCACTGTAGTTAGAAAGTATTTACAGAGAAAGAGATATATTACTGGTGGAAAGAAATGCACTTGATAAAATCTACAAATCCAATTCCACAGCAACATTAGTTGTGCCACTGTGGCAAATGTGGTTTATTTAGTAGGAATCTACATGTGTGTGTGTGTGTGTGTGTGTGTGTGTGTGTGTGTGGGTGTGTGTGTGTGTGTGTGTGTGTGTGTGTGTGTGTGTGTGTGTGTGTGAGAGAGTGCTTTCACGGGTTGTTACACATTATTATTAGTATTATGTGCTGATGCATTCTAAGTCTCTGGTTATTAAAAGTTCCCACAGTACAAATGTGTGGGTATACTGTGAGTGATGATGTCCATATATTTGTGTTGATAATACAAGCAATAGAGGAGCTTTAAATCTACATCTGGAAACATGATTTAAAACCACAGTTTTTCCACATCTACGTATCGGTATATGAATCGTGCACAGCATCTAAAGTTGCACAAAACAAGTTGTGTACATTTTTTGCAAAGCCAAAGTTATGTATGTATTTCCTGTACTACAGTTGCCATTATCTGCACTACAACTGGGCAGTTTTTCTGTATTCCGTAGTTGTTGCTTTCTACATGAAGCAAGACACCAATTAACATAGAATTAGTAACACATTTACTATTTAGAAGATCTGCTTGAAACATTGTTTTGTCTATCCTAACCATTTCCTTCTTACAATCAAATAGAGGAGGGAAGAAATCTTCTCCTTTCTGCGCTGTACACAATGAAGAAACACAAGGTCACAGATCTTAAACTTGCCCAACTCAATGCTGCAGCATTTGTGAGGGAAAACATGCACTTGTTTTATTCATGATTTATGCAGCCTAGCCCAACTCCTTGCTTCACTCTTCCTTTTCCCCACACCTCCTCCCACTATTCTCGTCCTCCATTCCTCTTTCTCTCCACACTGTGTATATAGCAGGTCTGAGATGGTTCACATATATCCAATGGAGCGAAAGAATGAAATGGAGTCTGATGTGGCGGAAAGATACCTTTGTAAATTGAGCAACGGTAGGACGTACAGAATGAAGACGGTGAAAGGAAAAAGGAGAGTACAAAAAAGGACAGACAAGCAGAATAACCAAATAATGACGGAGAAATTATTGCTTAAAGGAAGAGATTTACCTCAAATTGTCCACAATTCACAAATCCTGTTGCGCTTTTGGAACATTGCCAAACGTTTTCTGTATTGATCAATACTTTGGTATTGATCAGCTCTTTTCTACTATCAGTATTTCTACTTCTACCTCTGGCCCACGTCACAATACGTTTTGTGTGGGTTTTGTTAAAATTGCTTCTGAGAAATGCAGAAAATGACTAACTGGAGGACAGAAGAGCAAGGTTGAGGGGCCGCATAGATATAAAGGTAAATACAGGTTATAGCTTACTGATCATAGGTGTTCATGTAAATCAGAGTATTAGGTTGTGTTGTACTATTGTGGCAATAGAATCATTTGACAATGCATTTAAAATAGTAAATGTAAACATGTATAGTTGTAAGACAAAAATTATCTAATTTTGTGCTTTCACTCACAGACTGTACATTTTCTAGGACATTCAAATACAAGGTAGTTCCACACCCCTGGTGTCCTATGGCACGAGATAGGTGTGAGGTCACCTTAAAGCTGGCCGGTGCAGTTAGAGTTATGAATAATATACAAGACAACATGCCTCTGAATTAGCAAGACACAATGAAACTACTGCTGCCTATGAGATGGTAGGAAGAATAGAGAGCAAGGGAAGAAAGAAGAGAGAGATGGGAAGGTGAGAGAGGGTAAACGGATACAGGGGAAGACAGATAACGAGAAAGGAATAAAGGAAGGAAAACAAGGGATGCGTTAATCAAAACATTAGAATGTTAAGTTACAGTTCTAGAATGTTAGGTTTGAATTCTAGAAAGTTATGTTGCAATTGTCGTAGTTTTAGAATATTCAATAACAACTTTAGAATGTTTAGTTACACTTCTAGATTGTTACGTTACAGTAGAATGTTGAGTTATAATTGTAATGTTAACATCGGGTTCTAGAATGTAATGGAACAGTTCTAAAATGTTGAGTTGCATTCAAGTTTGAGCCAGAGGCTTAGGGCTCCAGGTTGAAGTGAGTTTGAAGCTGCTGATGCTCATTGGAACCACTGCTAACAGTCTCAGCGCTCTGCTCCCCAGTTCTCCCACATTGCTCATATGGCCGTGATGCTTCCATAACCTCTTCATGGTGTGAAAAACAAAGATGTAACAGTCTGTACACATTACAAGTTGGTAAAATCCCACCTGTTTCTTCCGAGTGTGATTTCATGTGTCTGGTAAAGAGAGCGACCGAGGGACAAACACGCACACACACACACACACACACACACACACACACACACACACACACACACACACACACATAGACACACACAGAGAAAATATATGTACCGTGGTGCTGATATATGGTAAATGGACACATCGACATGGGCTAGCGGAACCGGGGATCGAACTACCGATCCTCGGATTGAAGGACGACCCGCTCACCACAGTTGTCCGGCATTTTAAAACTGATTTAAAGAAAATCCGACACAATGTAGTCTAGCCAAGGCCAAGTGTCACACTTAAATCCTTACAAACTAGTTTTAGAGAGAGAGAGAGAGAGGGAGAGAGAGAGAGAGAGAGAGAGAGAGAGAGAGAGACTCTTTTCAACCTAAACAAATAAAAGATACTGTGTGGGCTTTTCTGGAGGTCAAATAAATTGTATTTGCAGTACATGCTGAGCTCAGCCTGAATCCCTCCCAGACAATATATATCCTTCCCTTCAGGAACTTAGGAACTGTTAAATAAATAATTGAATTTATTGATGTAGCCTACAGTACTCTAAATGATCAATAACTCACTTCAAGTTTAGAACTGTGTAACAACAAATACAGAACTAATTATATAACTCCTTCTATATCAAGGTGTGGCCCCCAGAGTATGGAAGAAACTGAAATAGATGATACTAATATAAAAAAACTGAACACGAAATTACATTTGACAACAGAAGATAACTAAGATTTCTGAAGCAAACCAAACCTCAGAGTTTATAAATGTGAGTTGATCATATATGTGCACAATAATTAATTAATCACACCATGCACCATGTGTAAGGATGGACTATAGCTCAAAATATCTTATGAGGGAACAAACCACATCATGTCTGGCATGGATGTCATTAAGTGTATCTGTTTTAAGCCAATTTGCAGTAAATATTAAAAAACAATCTAATACTCTATTATATATATCCATCCATCCATTATCACCCGCTTATCCGGGGTCGGGTCGCGGTGGCAGCAGGTTCAGCAGGCCGACCCAGGCTTCCCTCTCACCCGCAACACTTTCCAGCTCATTCTGGGGGATCCCGAGGCGTTCCAAGGCCAGCCGGGAGATATAATCCCTCCAGCGTGTCCTCGGTCTTCCCCGGGGCCTCCTACCAGTTGGACGTGCCCGGAAAACCTCTAATGGGAGGCGTCCAGGAGGCATCATGACTAGATGCCCGAACCACCTCAGCTGACTCGACACGAAGGAGCAGCGACTCGACTCCAAGCTCCCCCCTGATGTCCGAGCTCCTTACCCTATCTCTAAGGCTGAGCCCGGCCACCCTACGGAGGAAGCTCATTTCGGCTGCTTGTATCCGATATATATATATATATATATATGGACAACAATAATGAAAAAGTACAGCCATAAATAATGAAAACAGTTATCTTTACTATCTTCTAATACGTCTTAATGAATTCTTTGACCTTTAAAATGTAGGTTCAGATGATAATTATTCAAACATCTATAAGATGGGATATTGAAAATCCTCATTCAACAGTTGCCATTTCTAACATTCCAAAAATGCAGCTATGTTGACATCTGGCAAAATGTCAACTCGTTTCAGTAATATTTCTCCACAGCCAAACCCTTGGGTGATGATGTTTACAGCGCTTAAATTGAATTATTTATAACATTTAATAGAAAGACACCAGTATACTTTCTTTGTGACTAGCCTACCTTTTTACCAGTCCATACATCATTCTAACGACCCATTATCTCTGTCCTTCAACTCTAATGGTCTTTCTCATGCAATCACCACTGAGATACAAAAGAACGCTTGTGTGATGTCATGAGAACGCTTCAGGCCACCTGCACACAAGCCCAAATATTCCATGAGGTTTCCACACACATGTTTGCTAACAGGACAGCACCGAGATTGATTCATTGGAAAATGTCAAAGAAGTCCCGACACCATTGTTTTATTAAAGTAAGTGATCGTTTGTTTTTGTGGCTGAAATATAATTTTGCCACATGTGATATTTTTTGTCACATCGTTCACAAGTGAAACACTTAAATGGTGTCACATTGGAATGAGCGAATTGATAGATTCATTTGGCTAGATTAAAATGGACACAGAATGAGGCAGAGATGCATTTTTCAAATACTAACTAATTCACAATAATTAGATTATGTATACACTCTAATTGCTGCTTTTCTGGTGTCAGCGCACCATTACATTGCAGGCTTGTCACAGGTTGTCATTTGTCATTTTTGATTTGTTGCCAAGTTTAAAGAGTCTTCCATATGTCTTCCATATTGAGAATGGACCCGAGTACAAATGCTAGGAGAGAGAGGTGAGTGCAAAAGAGCAGAGAGGAGACTGGCATGCCGCTGAAAGCACCTGCAGCTTTTTCTTTTTGAGAGGCAAGGAATTTGGCCTGTTAATATTGGGAAATTAAACCCTCTAGATTGAACAACAACATATTTTACCAGGACTGACTGTGCTTTGGGCTTTTGTGGAATAAAATGAGTTCAGGTGTTTTCATGCATCATAAGCTGCTGATGTGAGTTGCCCTTTAGGGATATATTGTACATAATTTTGGTCCAGAGATAAAATAATTAAATCCTGAAAAGCTATAGCATGATAATTGTAGGATTAACCGGAGCAAAGCTACAAATATACCTAAAAGGATTAAACTCTAGTGCCTCATACTACATTAACATAATATAATCATTTTGTTAATGTATTAATTAGGAAAATGTTTAAACGTCCTCTTCACTTGCGGTGGAATTTAATGGACAGTTTGGGTTTCGCTTTAAAGCTTTTGATGTCAGGATCTTGCTAATCTCATGGTAATGGATTCCAATAAGAAATGTTTATCAATTACTCTACATAACTGCCAACAATCAAATCTGGCAAGACAATCTCTTTGTTTAAGTCAATAAACATTCATAGCACTAATGCAGGCTGCAGTTTGCGCATAACGGAGTCATAAACTCTTTTGTTTTCATCGAACTTCATTGTCCAATAATTAATTATCTGTACATCAATAACGATGCAGCTACGCAGCACTCACACACATGTTTTCTGACACTACGTCCTCTTATAATGGGTCGACAAGGAGCAAATTACTGTGTGAGGCCATATTTCCAGTGGGTAATGGTAGAATGTGTAAATCACAAGATTAAAATCGGCAAAGAAATATTTTAGCGAGCCTGTAATGCTTTGTGTGCAGCAAACAAACGGATGAGGGGGAAAATGCTAGGGATGGATCTATTGCTCTTAGTAGGTATAAAACACATCATCCTGTTGTCAATGGTAACACAATCATGCTTTATTATTGACACAAAAATAATCTGAGGTTTTATGGCAATTAAATTCAATTGAAGAATTTATGGAGCAAACACAGGGAAAATCAATGCTCTTCTCAGCCGTATCTTTCCTCAGTCTTCTGGCTCAATAGGCGTCAACAGCACCTCTGTATTTTACC
Source organism: Cyclopterus lumpus (assembly GCF_009769545.1). Classification (NCBI taxonomy): domain Eukaryota; kingdom Metazoa; phylum Chordata; class Actinopteri; order Perciformes; family Cyclopteridae; genus Cyclopterus; species Cyclopterus lumpus. The sequence goes on along the minus strand of NC_046975.1, from coordinate 12,494,734 downwards.
CTACAACGATAGATGTAAACTCAATAAACTAAATCTCTGTTCTTGTGAACGGAGTGGATTATGTTGGATTGAATGATTTAGTGTTTCAACAATGCTGGATCTGCACCACCTGAACACTTGTGTTATCAGACCAACTTTAAGGCATCAACTTGCTTGTTACCTGCTATACTATAATAACCAAATCAAATGGATTTCTGAACACACAGTCAACATGTTTAGATAAGTCAGGAACACTGTTTCCTTAACTGGCATACCAACATTTCTGAACCCCATCTCATATATATGTCTGTACTAAAGGTTAATTGCATTGACAATTAAGGTACCTTTTACTTTTTGGGATTATTTGATTAATCCGTTGGTCTATAAAATAGAAGAAATATATTAAGAATAAAGTGTCAGGTGACCTGTTTTGTCAGAACAACAGTCTTAAAGCTATTGAGTTTAATACCAGATACAATACATGTAATAAAGTGGAACAGACAAATGTTTGCTTGAAAAGTAAGCAATTAATAGATTTTTAAAATACCTGCCAATTAGTTTTCTGTCGACTGAAAATGATTTTTTTTTAGCTCTATCATCATCGTAAAGATGACACAAGTGAAAAAGTAGAAAGGGCATACAGTTTTATTGGAAAGTGCAGTCAGGAAAGACACCATGGGGAACAAGGCCACCTCCCTTGTTGGTGTATGTGCCCCTGTGCGTGCGTCCAGGACAGTCTATGGGATCACCAGTGAGGTCCGGGATTTTATTAACCTAATTCCAGCAGGCTTGCGTGAGCCAGTCAGCTCTTTTATAACAACCTCTCCGAAACTGGCTGAATTATCAATAACCCATCAGACACAGTGAGTCTGAGGAGGAAAAGCAGTGAGAGCTGCTCTAAAGACACTGGACTGTTACAAATACCAGCAGGACATATACAAAGGGATAACCTGCAGCTACGATGGAAGAAGCTAAGTAATAGAAGTAAATTCAAAATATGTGGCACTGATTTAGTTCTTTGATGATCTCGACATTGCGTAATCTTAATATGATACATTCCAAGAAAGCAGAAATGTCATCATAGCTGCATCAGACTGAAAAAGGGCAGACATGTTCTGGGCTCACATGTAATGTTTTATTATAAAAGCAATTTGTCGCCTGTGGTTTGGTTTACACTTCTTAGAAAAAAGACACGGAATAAAGATAAACTAGGGAAACACATTTAGGTCAGATTAAAATAGTGTATTTTTGTACCAGAAGTGATTTATAGTACGTTTTACATGTTTGTAACACATTATATGCCTTTACAGATAATACAACATCCTAATTATGTTAGGCTCTCCCACCCACAACCTGACTATTATCTTCAACAACTCAGTGTTGGCCCCCGACTCCGACTGCCCGGAACCTCGGAGTGACACTCGACAGTCAACTCTCCCTGACTGCCAACATTACCACAATAACACGCTCCTGTAGGTACATGTTGTACAACATCAGAAGAATACGACCTCTTCTCACTCAGAAGGCGTCACAGGTTCTGGTCCAGGCTCTGGTCATCTCACGGCTAGACTATTGTAACTCCCTCCTGGCAGGTCTACCTGCTAATGCCATTCGACCTCTACAGCTCATCCAGAATGCAGCAGCTCGACTGGTCTTCAACCTCCCGAAATTTACCCACACTACTCCCCTCCTCCGCGACCTTCACTGGTTACCGGTGGCCGCCCGCATCCGCTTCAAAACATTGGTACTTGCGTACCGTGCTGCGAACAGATCGGGTCCGGTCTACATCCAGGACATGGTCAAACCGTACACCCCAGCCCGTTCACTTCGCTCGGCTTCTGCCAATGGTCTCGTAGCTCCGTCACTTCGAGCTAAACACTCAACAAAGTCACGACTGTTTGCTGTCCTGCTCCTCATTGGTGGAACGAGCTCCCCATTGATATCAGGACAGCAGAAAGTCTCTACACCTTCCGTTGCAAACTAAAAACACATATTTTTCGACTATAGGCCTACCTTGAACAGGGAAGGTAGCGCCGTAGTAGCACTTTAGTAGCACTTAAACGGCTCTTACTGATAGTTTAACTTTATTGAAGAAATTGTACTTGATTCTTGTTGTTCTGAGTTTGGACTCATGGTTTAATGCACTTATTGTAAGTCGCTTTGGATAAAAGCGTCAGCTAAATGACATGTAATGTAATGTAATGTACTGTACACTTTTTAAATCATGTTTTAGGACATACTACACTATGTATATTGGAAAAAATGTACGGAAGCTGTTTTTTAAGCATAGTGTTGATAATAAATCAACACTGTAATAATAAAACACATGAAACCAAGTTTCAGGATGCCACTCCACTCAAAGATTAGTTTTGTATTATTTCCTATTGATGCAAAACCCTAAAGTACACACATTTCATGAATAATAACTGTATTTAACCTAAATTGAAAGTGTGTGTGTGTGTGTGCATGTGTGGTTGTTTCACATTAAAATGTGCAATACGTTGTCTCCAGCATTTGCCATAGTTACTAGTTTTTGTGTTCTTCGAATAATTAGTTTTATCATCAGGAAGGCAATTTGAATATCTCTGTAATATGTGTATATAAAGATTATGTCATTCAAATCCAGAGCAAAACTGTAAATTGGAACAAAACAAAGTGTTGTAAGTAAAGAAAAAAAAAATCTTCTATCAGCTATAGCTAACTATGCATTAACTAAAACATTATGTGTTGTTTGGTTAATCCGTAAACATCCAAAGAAAACGTCAAGATGCTGTTTTTAAGAGCGATTATTAGCTGAACTATTTCTGACCGGGAACAGTCAATTCCTGGAGACCGACAGACATTTTTCTTTCAAAACTGCTCCTTCCATCCCACATCCCAACGGCTCTAAAAGCATCACAATGTTATTGACCAGAGAGAAAAAGTCACCAGTGACATTCAGGCTGCAGGCCAAACAGTTAATAGGCTCTACCCTGCTTATCAGTATTATGCACTCTTTGCCAAACCACAGCCACCCACCCACCCACGCACACACCCACACACACACACACACACACACACACACACACACACACACACACACACACACTACACACACACACACACACACTGCCCTCAGTATTTATGTCTCTCTTCTTTTCTGACTCCGAGCCCTGAGTGAACCTCCCTCTCCTGCTTAGAGTTGAGAGCTTTACAATTTAAGCCAGTTAAGTGCTGTATTGTTGTTGATAAGGAGGGAGATGAGGGTTTGGGAGGAAGAGTCTACGGTCTAGAAGCCAATTTTGTATGCATGGGTACATATTATAACTGAGAACCTGAATGCTTGGGTAAGCTACAAGCTTGAGTTCAAAAATGCAATTACACAGCAATTCAGAACTCCACCTGTGCATCTAAACCTGCATGAATGCACAGAGCACCAACTGGATCTGTGTGTGTGACTGTTTTTCACTTCATGAAGAAGAGGACATAACAAATATATGTGTTTATGTGTACATGTGTGAGTATAGTATCAAATGTACTTCCTGAAGATGACCTGAAGTTTAGGAATGTTCCACCAGCTAGTTTTTTAAGTTGACGAGTTGTCCTTGTGAACTCTGTCTCCACTTGAAAATGTGTCAAATGAGCCGCGTCTCTAATGAATGAGCTTTTGCTTGTGTGGTGGAAGGCGACGGGTAATTCATACTCAAAGCAGTTGACCCGGCATAAACACGCTTCCTTGCTTTTGCCATCTGGGATTTTTATCACGATCCTTATTGCCTTTATCTCAAACTAATCTGAGAAAAATAAGTATGAAGACTCAGTGTTATCAGACAATTTAAATGTGCCTGTTTTAGTGTTACACCAATCCCTTTCAGATGGATATCAAAAACAATATATTAATTACAAAGAAATATGATGGTTTCAACATTGAGGGAAAAGCAACCTGAAAATCCCATTTTTGAGAACATCTAAAATGTGCAGTGAAAAAGTATTTAATCACCAATGAACCTAGATGACATTTTATTAAATGTCAAGTGCAAATTCATGTTGCAGAGAAAACCCTATAATCTGTAATCAGGCACATGCCAGGTACTATTGATACAGTATTTCATCTTCTGTTCATATAAAACAAGGAGGTGGGAAAGGAATATTTTTTGAAAAATTGAGAAAACTTTCACAAATGGGGACAGTTGTGAAAAGAAAGGAGACGAGAGAACGAAGTGTACGATGTACTATAAAGAGGTAAGATATTGGAGGGAAACCCAAAACAAGCGTCTGCTCTCTAAAATGTTAATAAATGAATCCACGGCGGCATTGATGCAGCGACAACACACATAGGACAGACCATAAGCATTCGTCTCCATCCCTCTCTGTCCCTAACACAGCTGGATTATCATTTATTACAAACGTCACATGGATGGTGATTGACAGTCTGCGTGAGGCCTGAGATCAGCACAGTGATGTGTTTGTCTCTCTGGAGGAAAGCTCATTTCTAGCACTCTTAAGTGAATAAGTCTTATGGGACTTAGCTGGCTCTTAATGGATGATAGATATAAAGGAGCTGTCACTATCAAGACGTAGCAAAAATAATAACTATTTAGTAATGCCTTCAAGCTCCCCCGTGTGTCTCTCTCCAGATCCAGATATTCTTACAACAGCCAGTGATATTTGGAAGTTCATTATTGACATGGCTAACAGTCTGTGCTACAATATAATCTCAGTTTCTGCGCTTCACAGGCGAATGGAGCTGCTGCTTAAAGCGATATTGAATACTGAATACTGATGAAGTTCATAGAATGTGCAACCTTGAATAAAGCTACACAGTGGACCTTTGACTTGAGATCATTTAGTTGCACAGGATAAGTCGTGGTTACAACTACAATTTATGACAGGATAATTTCTGTAATTTGTGGACATCTATAAAAAAACGTCTCTCTTAAATTGCACTCAGCCATTTCCTTGAAATTGTTCAGTGTTATTGACACAATAATTGCTTCCTTCAAAGGGAAAGCAATGCTCGAATGTGAAAAACTGATGTTTCCATTTCAGGTTTTATGAGAACACTAACTTTAAAGAGCTGCATCATAATCTATGGACATTTTACTGAACATGCTCTGGTAACTGGCTGGCCCAGTAAATCATGATGCAGTTGTATAATTAAACTGAATAACACACCAGGATTGGAAATTGCACAGAGACGGATGAACTACAACTTGCCCCTTCTCATGTGGAGTATTAACTGAGGCTGTGTTTTTATACTCCAGCACATTTGATATAATTCATGTGATGGATAAGTATTAACTATAATGAACGGATATTTGATAATTGTTCAAGTAAATCAAGTTGCAGTGCACCAATAGAAAGCAACGCAACAGGCACCGATTCCTAAGCACAATAGACATTGGTGGTGAAATTAAACTAAGAATGTAAGTCAACTCAAACCAAACTACGATCGTGAACTCTCATTCTTCCATTAGAAAACACACCACAATATGACAAATGCAAACCCTCCATTTTAGATGAGGTCAGACAAGATACAGCCTTCCCATTTTGAAAACAAATCTGTCTTGTGTGTGTCCTTGCGAAAAAAAATACACCATTCATCAATCTGTGAGGGTGAAGCAACTCTGGGCCACAGCTGTTCATCTATCAAACCACAGGCCAGCTGTCCAATGGAAGGCAAAGTGACAGCGATGACCCAGCCACCTGGTCGACTAGGTGACCTTTGACTCATCCTGACAAGGTGATGGATATCCTGTGTCACAGGAAGTGAAACATTTCCCCTCCAGACTTTCAGGTGAGCTGACAGATAAACTACAGTCACTGCTACAACCACACACACCTTTACATGTCAGAACATATTATGGATATTTATAGAGATAGATGTATAGAACCTGAGAGCATATGTACAGATTTTCAAAGCCCAATCAGAAAATGAATCTTAAAAACAGCAACTAGCCACATCTCCCTCAGATTCAAAGTGCTTCTATTGAGTAGCAGAATCAAAGGAAACCCAACGAGCCACAGGTTGAAGCTCCTGATGAAGGGAGATCTAATCCATCACCATACAGATACACACAAAGACAGCTGCTACACACACCAAACAACACTTCTACCTGAAGGCCACAACACTAACATTAAGCCCTGAGGAAGAATATGCACTGCCTTAGCATTAGCAAATAAATTAAAAACACTGGGATACTACAAATCGACATGGACAACAATATAAACCAAAAGCAGGTCCATAGCAAGTCCTTTAAATATGTAAAGCTGCTCTCCACACCACCGAGATCTATAGCCATTTACCACATGCAAGCACGCACACGCGCGCGCGCACACACACACACACACACACACACACACACACACACACAGGAAGACCTGTTTTATTGGAAAGTTATCTTCATGCTGGTATTATGATTAATTTAAGTAAGTCTGAATCCACAAATCCCTTTATCCCACCTTGTCTCTATCCACCTCTTTGCATTTTCCATGTTCCATCATCACAGGTGTGAAGAGTAATGACACCGCAGAGTAGCTGGTCAGCAAATTCCCAAATTCAACACATTTTCTAAAATAAGTATGTGAGGGATACACACAAACACATTAAAGTACAACATGCAATCGTCTGATGGCCATAATTCAGCTGAGCGGCTGCTATAATCTGTAGAGTGACAGTAAATGTCCAGCTTCTCTTGGTGTGAAAAATGAAAATGAACAGTTTTCCTTAGACATAATTCATAGTTAAGTTTAACAGTGAGTATGACTTGTTTGATTACATTAAAGGATAGGTCCCACGTTTTTCAAGTATGACATGCTTACTGTAATCAGAGAGATAATTTCCCGAAGCAATTTCAATAAGCGACGGGGGACAAAACCCCCAGTGCTTGTTCTTGTTCCAAAGTGTATCTGAAGCTATAGCATGAGGGTTCAACAGTCTGAGTTAGTCAAATCAAGTGGATATCTTCCAAACTCACAATCTTTTCAGTTCAACATTCCCTCTTTGTATTATCCTTATGTGGTGGTGGGAGGAAGGTAATAAAGACGGATTGTGAATTCTGTCCCATAATGTACATTGAAATTGCGTTGGGAACAGATCTGTTCAGGGTCAGAATGGGAGGAGTGATTGCAGCAAACAGAACCACTTTCAATGTTCACATGGGCACCTGACTATTGTCTTAATACAGACCTAAACAATTGTGAACATATCCTTTAAGCACATTTCTTGGTTGATTTCTAGGAATATTTATGAAGCATAATTGAACAAATGTATAATTAATAAAGATAATAGTTCGAACCAGGTCCACAGATTTGGACATTTAATGACCTTTAAATGGTTGCTTCTCCTTGACAAATGTCTATATGAGTGGCATCCAACAGTTTTTACAACCCGGGGATCAAACACCATCTGTTTCAGGTTCACATCAGTTATCAGCAACTCGCTCACACACACATATATAAACACAGAGGGCTGGAAGGTCAGTCAGAAACATTCAGCCAGCTGTTACCACATCATATAGTGCCATCTAAGTGGATCTAAGTGCCATTAACTCTGATTAAAAAGGTTAGGGTGAGCAGTGAGAATATGGTGTATATTAATGTTGAAACCATCAAACCCAATGACAGTGGATGGGATTTGTTGACAGGGTTCCAACAGGTTAATAGTGAAAATTATTAATAATAATAAGTGATTTTTTGCATTAGCGTTTCAATAAATTGTCATCGGCTGTGCAACAGACTTAAAGGAGTTATATTTAACATTGTGAATGTTAAATATAGCAGCAAACAACTATTTACTATGTCAAGATATAGTGAAGTAATGTCTCCCTCTGTGTGTGTCACGCCGCTATCCGGTTGAGAACCGCTGATGGGCAATAGAAATGATCTTGCACCTTTATGTCAAACAAGTCTGTATCCAGACTGGGTGGAGCTGTCAATGCTACTGACATGTAATGTAGATCAGGCAGATCAGGATTACAAAAGGGATTTACTCTTTGTAGTACACTTTTGAACTTGTGGGTCAATGAATAATTAGGAAAACTGATTGAAGCATAAATTACTAATAGGTAGCAGTTGTATTGGACGTCTTAAATGCCTGCTTTGAAAACAATTACCATTTTAAAGGTGTGTCTAAAGCCCAGAAGCTCCAGTCTACAAGGGCAAAAGTAACACACACGTACATGCAAAACTGAAATCAACAAGAAGTTTAGCACCATTTAAACATGCTTTAGAATATTCCTTCTCCCTTCTCCTCTTTGGTTCCAGCTTGCTACACTTGCATAAGTACAGACAGACACACACACACACACACACACACACACACACACACACACACACACACAGATTAAATCGATGCTCCAATCAAGGTCTGGGGCTATGTAATTTTTCTAATTACTTATGGCTTTCACTAAAATTTCATCCCACGTACCATAGGGTAGTTAACCCGCTGTGTGTGTGTGTGTGTGCCCTCGCGCCTGTGTGTGGAGGTATGAGGCTTTTCCACAGGTCTGCTCAAAAAGGTATTACAGCACAGACACAAACACAGTTGGAACCAGAAATATTAGTCTTCCCCTTCTCTCGCTCTGTCTCTCGCTCACCTTCCAAGCACATGATTATAATTGAATTCACTTATTACAGCCGACACAGTCGTGAAAGAGAAAGAAGGAAAGACAAGAAACAGAAGAAAACGAGGCACAGCATAACATTGAAGAGATGGAGACAGAGGAAGAGTGAGAAATAGAGCATGAGAGAAATAACAAGGCTATATAATATGGCAGCAGGGATTAGTGAAGCATGAAACTAGCGAGGGAAGAGCTTCGAGATTTAGAAGACGGAAGAGGTGGAAAAAGAGAGACAGTGAGAGAAATTATGCTGAGCTAAGGCGTCTTTTCTGGTCGGTATCAGGGATGGTGCGTGTTTTAGCGCATGTATTCTGTGTGACCCAAAGGGACGAGCTGACGGTGCTCTAAAGAAATATTTTATATTATAATATATATTTGACTTGAAAAAACCTGTGACATCTGAGAATCAATCACACGACGGAGTCAAAAGTGTGCTACTTGCACGCTCCCATGCATGTAAGCTTTTCAGAGTGTTTCATCTGCGCTAAGTAAGATGTGTAGTTCCCGGAGTGGGGGGGTGCCCATGCCCCTTCCGCTTCCTGGTGGGCTTCTGAAGGAGCCTGACTGGAGCGGCAACCAGTCCAACTCCAATTTGTGGGGACCCCCTGTAATTATTTGGCCGGCTTGTTAATTACGGCAGCTGGGATTTTCCTTGAACCGCTCGCCACTGTTGTTTCCCGTTTGTGTGTTAAGTCTAATAGTTGTATTGAGGATTTGAGTGATTTAGAGTTGAGGCACGTGTCAATTATCTGGAGATGGGGGCCAGCTATAGTTTTGATTGTGACTGATGAGACATTAATCAGATTAGTATTCTTTTGAGACACAACATGTTGTTGTGGTGTGCACAATTTGGTGTGATAATAATCAAAATTGATTTACATATTAGGGTGCAGGAATGCTGTTTTCACTGTTTGGTTACAATTAGGCAAAATGAATGAGCTTTTCTTCTTGTTGAAGATAGCAGCAGCTCATATTTTAAGATTCTTCTTTTGGTTCGTCCCTTTTCCTCTTTTGTAGTTTGCCTCTTGATTTGTGTTTATACTGCTAATAAATATTGTCATTTTATAAATCTCAACTGGTTTCATGGGGAATAACAGTTTGTAAAATAGACGACAAAAGAGCAAGAAACTACAATTGCAGATAAACTGTTAGCAGGCTGAATGCACAAACAAGTGTGGCATCTTGTTTTCTCCATAAACATTGTATTGTTCCATTATAACTTATAAAATTGAGAAATCTTTCCATCAGCACAAGGAGAAGTAGATGATTCATGGGAAGAAACAACAACAAAAGAGCTTTTCCACTTCTCGAGGTTTAAATCCGATGTACTTGTTCAGCAACAACAAGCTTTCTGTTTCCACACTGAGAAAAGATGCTGAAAAAGCAGAAGAGGGGAGACTGTGGTCCATTTGGTCCAAATCTGGTTTCTCAGAAGTGCACATTCAAAGACAGACACTACCACAGTAACCACAACACACATTTCTGAGGTATCTCCTTTCTAAATGAGCACCAGAGGAACATTTATAATTACATTGCACAACAAAACTACTTACTGGCTGCAATCCCAGCTGCTCTGGGTGGGGACATACTAACTATCTTTAGGCTCATGCATGAGCTGTGAAAGATTGACCCAGCTCACAGCAGGCATCCGTAATAAGATTCTTCCCGACCTGAAAGCTGTACTTGCATTACGTTTATTGGGTCAAGGCACAACAGCTGGGCCACACAGGTATTCATTACCCCAACTTAAAAACATATTGTGTTAGCACACACACACACACACGCGCACACACACAGTGTGGGAACAGTTGGGTCTTCAGTGAGATAGAGGAGGGAGTGAGAGTTCTAGTTTAGTACTGCTGGCATCTCTTCACTGACTGGTACATGCTGTGAGTTTCCTGTCTTAAAGTGAGCTTAAGACGTACGTTCTCATGTATCCATTCACTTGGATTAGGTGCAGAAGTCCACATAAAAAAATACATGAACTGTAATTTAAACCAGATTCACTGCAACTCTAACGCTACTCTCTTTTCATTGATGCTAGTTCATGGGGTGCATCTTGTGAGAAACCAAAGCGTGCACCAAAATCATGCATTGCAATAAATCAATGTCTAGATGATACGCGATGATATGGGTCTACTGTATTTTGTTGTTGAAACTCACATGTCTGAATCCGTTTCAGGATCGGCCCTTGTTGTTCGGAGCCACGTCAAGTTACTGGAGGCCGCAGGTTCTCAGCAAGAGAGACAGCAGGTCGCAGGACGAGTGTCTTCTGGAAGACGTTTGCAAAGAAAGAAAAAGGTTGGCAAAAAATAAAAGGTAATTGATGCAAGTTACACCGACCTCAACAAATTTGTAAATTGGTAGCTTGTGATAAAATATATTTAAATCTGCACTGCATACGTACAACCAGCTCACACTAAAGACCACATTGCACGATATGTTTTTCTCTGCATCACATGACTGTAACGATCACGAGCTGACTGTTTGAAAGAAAATAGTTTTATCACAAATGTAAATCCATAACTGAATTTAAATAATAAAATATTGTGTTACACACGTGTTAAATACCTTTTATACAGTACATTTTACATGTGAGGCAAACCACATCAGGTCTTGCATGAAGACTGCGTGTGAGAACCATCAGGTTCAACATAACAATTCATTCACATTGTAAAAACAGAAACTCTTCTCATTATGCTGTTCTCTGTAACACATCGTCTTATAGCAGCCTGAGGCACACCTGCAATCTCACTCAATTAATGAGAGCATTTAAAATAAACCAAATGAGACACGGCACACAGGGTTGCAGTGGCTTCTCTGCTGGTGGCGGGCTGATGAATTTAATTGCAAATTCTAGTTTATTATTACTCCCATGCATTACACGGCTTTCTGTACCTGTGCAGAATTGTTCCTGTTTTCTTTGTTGGCTATATTGTAGCGACCTGCTATCACTATCAAGGGAGTCTATCGTGTTAATTTACGACACCGCCCCAACCATGTCACAGACCCCCCCCCCCTCCCCCCTCCGCTCAGAATTGGGGTCGGCGAAGCGCAACGATGTAGTACAAGGAGAACAAGGTCGGCGTCCATCTTTGTTTTCGTCTTTTAAAGTCCGTACTACCGAGAGATCCGATTGTTGCTTGTCGTGAATCCTCCAGGCAATGATATCCAGAGCGTATTCGGACCCCAAAAAAAAGAGAGGAAAATAATCAGACAAAGTTGAAATAGTCAAGTTCTCTAACTGACATCACATTTACACCCCCAATTCTTGGTGTAGGCGTTGTGTCTCTGAGAGTGCACTTGCTACTCTGATCTCCAGAATTTAATATAAAGAGAGACTCTGCAGGCTGTCTCCTGGCAGAGAAAAGACAATCACACAGCAGTCCAACTGGATCAAAGTACTAACTCTGAAAGACAGCCAGACAAATGGGAGCCAATGTAGCCAAAAAAGACAACAAAGTCAAACCTTGCCAGACTGGACTGCGTAGAAAGAGGTCTGGTTTGTGGTCAGTATTGTTTCCGTATTTGTACAAACAAACAACGCTGTTAAAAAGCAAAGAAAGAAAACACAAAGGATGACAACAAGGAACAAACCCAAGGCTGATGGGATAGAGCAAGAATTTTAGCTAAAAGAAAGTGAATTTATGGGACAAAATGGAAACAGTCGAACTAAATGATAATTTGTTACTGTAAAAAGTTACATATGAACCTCTTTATTTCTGCTATTGTGTATTCACAGACTGAGGTATACGATTGATTACAACTGTGAATGCATCAGGCCAACAGACAAACATCCTGCATACAGTGGACTGGTCTGTTTTAGGTTCATGCACTACAAATGACACATATCTGTTTTTGTTGGGCATGTGACAGCCCAGACTAAAAGCGGTTCAAAAAATCCTGATGGAAAGCGGCCCACAGACTTCAGCTACCTGGCCCCCCCGACCAGGGAAACGGGGTACCGTCCCGAAGCCAGACCCAGAAAAAAGTAAATAATTAAATAAAAGTAAATAATTATTGGCAAACGAGATAGGTGCTGGTATTTGTATATTCCATAAGGATATTTGGATAGGAGGGGGAATACAGCTGTACTGGTGTTTTTTTTCTTACATCATAATAATGTACACTTTATTAATCCCACAGTGGGGAAATTATTCTTTGCATTTAACCCATCCTTAGGAGCAGTGAGCTGCAGCTAAATGCCCAGGGAGCAACTGGGGGTTCAGTGACATGCTCAAGGACACTTCGACATGCAACTATGTATGGGGAGAGGGGGGATCAAACAGGGTACCTTGTGGTTGCCAGATGACCACTTTCCCCATGAGCTATGCAATCTGACCACATACACACTGGAGTGAATAAACAGTATTTCATGATTATAGTTTGAGCATGTCACTTCATTTCAGCCGTTAATAGTGGAGTCCAGGTAAATTGATGGGAACTGCGAAGAAGACAAATAACTATTATCTGGGTGGCTATCCCAGCTGACATTTCTACTTAAATCACAAGCTGATTTGTGTGTGCGTGTGACGAGCCCTTTGGCGACCGTAGGCCGATAACATTTCAGCGCTTCTCCATTTCAGCAGGTCTGGCGCTAACAGCGAAACAGTATCTGCCTTCATGTCCTAAATATCATTCTTCCTCAGGCAGAAGTGGATCTGTCGCAAGTTGCCCTTTTCCAAATCAAATCTTCTGGATACTCCAGCCCTTTCTTCAGTCATCTGACTCTTCTCTTTCATCCCTCCATCCAGTGGTTCTTCCTGCTATAACCAATCCCTCTCTCCCTCAGTCACACTCTGCATTTGTCATTCCACGGTTGCTTTTGAGGACTTATTCATTTCTCCTTGTATTGCCTGTCCACTTCTCCATTTCTCTCTCCTCCAACAGTCAATCTCCTGCTAGTCAATAGAGACCACTTATCCCAACTCTACCTATCCCTTTTTCTCTTAGATCATTACATTATATCTCTTGTGCTCTCTCTCTTCTATTATTTCTTCTTTTGATGGCCCAGGGATACTCTGAGTGCTTCCTCTCTCATGTCTCTCTTCACTCCCTCTATAGCTTTAAAGTGTTGAAATACATCTCTTGTTACTTTTGATACTCACTGTCTGCACAATCCAATTTCTCGTCTTCTGACTCCCACTCATCTCTCTTTATTTTGCTGCGAGGCCCAAAGTGAGTGTAGAGCGACTATCTCTTGTTCACTTCTCTGACCAAAACTGTTGTGGAAGGACTCCAGGTCTGATTTAACCATGTGGCATTGATTCTGTATACAAACCACAGTAAAATAAAATGAAAGATTAACAATGAATTGTTGTATTAGTATCAGAAACTACTAACAGTAGCACACATTTTCAGAGTGTACCTTTACATATATATATGTGTTATACTTTCTCTAAATTCCAGCGCTACTTCCAAATCTGACCCTGTATGAATTGTTTCAGCTACAGAGCTGTAGAGGAAAAACCAATCATGCATTGTGAGTCACAGATGCAAAAAGAGAATACAAAGGAGAAAAACAGCAGTAAAGCGGCATTAAGGTCTTTTCTTCAGGAAGTGGAGAGAACTAAGGCATAGTTGGATTTAATGTGGAACCTAATAAGAGATAAAACCAGCAATAAACCACCAGTATTGTGTTTAAAAAGAAAGTGCATACAAACCTATTGATTAAACTTAAAAGATCCCTGAATAGACACAGACATGTTTACAGTGGTCATATGATTTAAACAGAGAACGAGAGAGAGGTGGCAAACAGGATGCACCTCTTTCAGGATATGTAATGCGCTGTGATTCTCCTGTGTGCTATTCAGATTTAGAGGCAGTGATAAACCCCACCTCGGGCCCAGAGCTGGATCCTTCACGGTCTCTTATCGCACCCTGAGAAATACATTTTCTCCACACACACACATACAACCACACGGAACCTCTCAGTAAAAGGGATCACCCATAAAGACATTAGATTACAGAGATACAAACAAACACACAGATGCTTGGACTGGAGAAACTGAGGAATCAATAGGCCATCTTGTGGATAGATAGAGAAGAGGAATGTTTTGTTAGTTCTTACTTGCTTTTATTTAATTCATATTGTGAATCTCAGTCGCCGCCCTACTTTACACCCACCTGTTTACCTGAGAAGACAGCTTCCTCTCCATCCTGATCCTTTCTCACGCTGTTGGACAAAAACATTTTATTTTCCAGAGATGGAAGGAAAGACAAGGAAAAAAAGAATGAGCAAATTATATAAAAGTGAAACATTTTATGTAATTAGTTTATGTTAACAGGAGTCCTTCCATAGATACCTACGTTGTTTATTTCCATCTTTAGATGAGTGTCAGATTGTACCTATTGATGACACCCCCACAAGGCTGGACCATGTTATGCTTTATTGTGGATTCCCCAGTCACAGTTTTTCTGAAACAGAGCGACAACAGGTGACACACGTACTTGCATAACTGTTACATCCAAGTAACTTCTACTTCTCATCTCTCATCACTGTATGGAAAACGACTATTTGATATTCTTGTGATAATTTCATCTGCTGGTCGTGCCGAAGGAAAAGTGATAAATTCAACCAAATGCATTAAGAATTTGCTCTTATAATTGACTGACATTGCCATCCTTAAGCCTTGCTGCTAGCTTATACCTCAAGGCAAGTCAGACCTGTTCAGTTTAAGATAAGGCTAATATTTGAATTCTAATATTTGGGTGGCTTCAGGCTGAGTATGAATTGCAAAAACCTCAGCCAAAACCTCATGTCTCAGCTATATCTTGCTTTCTTTGAAATGCGTTTTCATTGTGTTATTTTTCATAGAAACCAGAGGAAGTGATAGTAAGAAGCCAACCAGGCAGTCAGTGTGATACAGGCGAAGCTATCGATCAGCTGCAGGTCAGATATGAGGAACTGGTATATGGCTGGAAATGATCTTCTTTTCTTTATCTGCTTCCTGTCTCACACCCTCTTCCTGTCTGCCCCACTCCCCTGGTCCCCGTGTCTTTCATGTCTGTTGTTTCAGAGCGATAGGATTCTGAACACATGCAGATCATCACACGCCACACACACACACATAAACACACATGCATTCTTTCCTTGACTGCCACCTTCAGGGGAAGTGGTAGATACACAAGCATACAACACAATGGTGTGGACAAACATCAGCAAAAGGCGAGGACACTTTACGCTCTAATATATCAACTAGTGTAATTACCTTCACCTCCTCCTCTCTGCCTCCACTCCTCAGTTCCTCAAACAGAACACATGTGTTGTGGGTTCATTATTCAGATGCAACTCCATCACAAGGTGAACCACCTGTTTGCTGGGCTTTTACAACAGAGTCAACATTCTTAGTGACACTGAAGAGCAATGCAAAGTCAGAATACTCTGGTGAACGGAACCTCACATGAATAATTCATATGAAGTAATTAAAAGGAACAGGGGAAAACGGATCTTATTTGGAAACAAAGTCTTTCTGGAGGTCAGACTGAGTGACAGGTGAAAACAGGAATCACACTCTCTCACACACACACACACACACACACGCACGCACACACACAGAGTGACAGTGCAAACAGAGGACATGTGGTCGCTATAACTCACTTGGATGATTCAGGCAGGTCCTGACGTGCTGCTGCATTGTTCCGAGACAGATCACCAATGGGGGTTCTTGATGTGACAGCTATCGTCATGGGAACACAGAGGATCGAAACTGTCACATACATCTTCCTGAGTGGCGACATATATTCTGTTCCTCCAGATCATCATTTAGTGGACTTCCTCTGGTGTCCCCTGTCCGCTCTCCTTTCTTCTGAAGTGAATATTCTCTGTAAAAAAAATCAAAAGAAAAAACCTTTGTGAAAGGCTGTGGATGCAGTCAGTTTAAAATGGTGCCACCAGCATGGCTTCTGTGCTGAAGGGATTTTATTGTTCGGTGACAAATTCGTAATCATCCGGAGGCACAAGAATATCTATACAATGTTTGTCAACAATCTGCATAAAGAGACAAGTAGATGCCTGCACACTACTGCTACGTTCTTTCTTCTTCTTTTCTTCCGACTTGCACATGACAGCATGTTGACCAGAAAGGATCTTCTTGAGGTGAAGACCATTGTTGGTCAAAACATTAAAATGTGCATGAAGAATAACAGTTGAGAAGAAGATAACAGTGTGAGGGTAGTCTTTTATGTTGTGTCAGTTATGAACTACTATCAATGTAATAAAGACTTTCTCTATAAAGTCTGTTCTTCGTACTATGAATAATAATAACCATTATTCATGTAGTGCCTTTAAAACTATGTTAGAACATTATATACAAAGGAAAAAGAAAATATAAAAAAATCAGCACCATATGCAAAAAAAGTACAGTGAAATAAATCGAATAATACAAAACATATTTTCTTCAATGTTACTCGCATTAGCAAAATATTATCACACTTTCTCTTTCAAATCCCTTCTGTAATGTATCATGATCCAAATGAAGTTGTCCACTCGGTGAACACTGACACATTCAGACAAAAGTAATTCATCCGGAAACAAGTTAATTTGTAACATCAACATTTCTGTCTTTGGAGATTCAATAATTGGTACAAACATATATTTTTGTTTCAAAATAAAAACATTACAAAAGGAAGTAGTGCAACTATTTGTTGCAACTTAATTATGCATGTGTATGTGCGTGAGTGTGTGTGTGTGTGTGTGTGTGTGTGTGTGTGTGTGTGTGTGTGTGTATGGTGATGGACATACCTCTGCAGCAGTTAAGACGAATGCTTAATTACACGGGTTCAAAGACACTCCATTATAGGAGAGCAGACAGAATGCAGGGGAGGGAGAGAGGGAACATAATCCATCCTCCTGTGAGCTCTGTGTGGCTGTCAGATGGTGTTGCAAGGACACATTTAATTTAGTCAGGGGATTTAGCCCATACAATGGCTGACTTTCTTTGTGAACGTCATGTTTCCTTTGGCTGCTGCGAGCCGATGAAGAAGCAGAGTTAAAGTATCCAAACCCATTCACCTTTACAGCTCTAATTTGAATATCTAATTAACTTTCAAAAGTGGGAAAAAAAAAACTTTCATGGCCTAATGAGTTCAAATCATCCCCAGTGACAGTTTGGAGTATTGAACCACGCTTTTACATTTTTGCTGCTCCAATTACACTTATGGTAATAATACTAAAACTTGCTTTTTAGAGAGTGGAACACAAATATAATTGGTTTGTGTGTCCAAAGCTGGAGACGAATAGACCATTTTAATAGCCTAAGAGAGATAAAATAAAAAATAAAACAAAAAAACGTAGCCAGAGAGTGTAAGATTTGTAGATAAAACTGCAGAGCTCTGGTTGAAAGTTCACATGTTTGACCTTCTGGGAAAAACTGCAAGAGGAATCTCTTGAAAAATCGGTGAAGATTGAAACCCCAAGATACCTTTTTCCTGTAAAGCACTAGGATACCCCTCGTAACACCTCTCGCTTCATAACACCCGTCTCCCCCGGACCACTCCAGGTGCAAAGGTCCGAGAGAGTTTAACTAGTGTATTCTTATCCCAGTATAGTACAATTTGACCCAGGTGGGCAGAGGAAAATCCAGATGGGGCAAGTTTGCCTACCTGGCAAAGAATCCCCTTCGATTTTAATTGGTGAGGTTATGGGAAAAGATCATGTTTTGAGTGAGTGCACATGGTGAAATATCAAAGTAGAAAGAGTGGGCGGAAGGGAGAATGGGGAGCCTCACCTGGTGTTTACCTCCCCATCAATCTCATTACAACGTGATGGAGAAAAATGAGACGGCTGGTAAAAGAGGGAAAGTGAGCAATTAAATGTCACAGTGGATTAAAGGAAAATGTGAGAAATGAAACTTGGTGTATGTAAAGTTTAGTCCATTAGTGAGAATGGTGAGACTAAAGCCTGGATATTAACGACAGCTGCCATGAGAGAAAAGAAGAGAAAGTTTAGAGACTGATGTTAAAGGAGAAGAGGAGGAGTTCTTGATCTAATGAGTTTGGTCCTGATCATCCGTCTCAATATCAACTCCCTGACTGCTTTTACTTCTGAAATTAATATCTTAAATACTGACTGTGATCTTTTAAGAGAGAGCCATAACAAAGCACAAAGACAAGAGTAAACTCTGGAAAGCATTGTAAAACTGTTTACAGGGTCCATTCCCAGAATTAGATCTTCTTTCACTTCACACATCCACAACATTTTCGCATGGAAACAGCAGCAGGCGCTCGAGGCAGGAATACAGCACATTTAGAGGAGACGGCAGCAGCTGATAGGCTAGCTCAGAGGGCGTGACTCTGCGCTATTGGCTCAGGCACCCAGTTGTTGATCAGCTGATAGACTGTGACTCCTCTGACAGTGAC
The DNA here is from genome assembly GCF_009769545.1 of Cyclopterus lumpus. Classification (NCBI taxonomy): domain Eukaryota; kingdom Metazoa; phylum Chordata; class Actinopteri; order Perciformes; family Cyclopteridae; genus Cyclopterus; species Cyclopterus lumpus. Next base: position 12,475,796 of record NC_046975.1, on the reverse strand, counting down.
AGCCGGAATGGAATATGAGCTGCTGGTAAGGGGGCCATACAGGTGGGGCCTACGAGCCTGCTGTGAGGAGATGGTCTTCCTGTCTAAACGTACACTAAAGCTTCATATGTAGAGTTTCCACTGATCAAACATAGCGACACAGTTGTAAGGGAGCACTAATGATGGGAAAAAAACATCACTCTCCATCATTCAGCGTTTTCCAACAAGGTTCCTTATTGTTTGTAGTTCTGGAAATAATTATTTGTAGCTGTGGTAAATGTATCAAGCATTCAGATGATGAGAAAAGTTTCAAATGTGCTCCTGTTTTGAGCTTATCTGGAAGTATAAAAGGCCGATAAACCTAAAATCTCAATAGACACAGATAATGATTCAGATGATGTTTTCAGGAAGCTCCAATTAGCTCTAGAATTATCTCGTCAAGCAGAACCCTGGATGCACCGTTGCGCCAGCTGATTGGTATTACCCTCTTCATTTATGCTTCACCATCAGTTGTTCATCCATAAGCTGCTTTTACCCTCAGCAGACCTGTAACATTTTACTGATTTAACTAAGATTGAACTCTAAATTTAAAAAATTGATTTTCTCGATAGCGATAACGGTATCCAAAATGGCCCTGAAGCAGCCTAAATTGCTGGATCAGGGAATGTGCCTGTATGCACTGATCCAATTTCACATTATCACATATCATTTATCAGCTCATGTACACTGCACAGAAACTACACGTGTCATTTGCTAACTGATGTGCAACTCTCAACAGAGATAAGAAAGAACCGAGTAGACTCACTTGTTACTTACTTCCGTCATCAGCTTAGTAGTAAAATAACAATAATATATATATAATTTTGCTTTTGAGTCCCTGCTATTGATAGCTGCTTGGTATCGGCTATATAAGCAAGTTCAGGTATCGGAATCGGTATCAAGAATAAAAAAATGGTGAAGATTTATCCCACCAACCCCCCCTTCCCCCCCCCCCCCCCCCTTCCCCCCACCCCCCCCCCCCCCCCTATCTGTGATGCACTAAGTCTGAAACCATAACACTCCATCCATTCTGTGCGGGTCCCTTTAGATTAAATGTATTCTCCATCCATCTGCTGAAATGCTGTTTTCATGACAAACAATACGATACCCACACTCGCTCCATCACTGCTGCCAGAGAATGGGACGAAGGCAGGGACGGAGCAAAATTCAAAATGATGAGGAAGCAGGAAGCTGAGGAAATGTTTTGAAAGTTAAAAAAAAAATGTAGCAGCTATATCCAAAAATGTTAACTATACCTGTGACTCTGGAGGCTTGAGCTGCTGCTATGGTACTAAGATAGATAACAAAGTTGCTTCAGGGAACAGAGGATCCTGGGCATGCTATATTACAAACTGTCTACAAACTCAACCGTAACTAAGGTATCCTTGTACGAGGAACGGGACCCAGATGGGAAGTCAGCATGTGCTGTCACAACACCACTTCCCTCAAACATCAAAGCGAACTGCAGCGGATGCTGTAGGAGCGACCATTTGACAATCAGTGCCATCGCCTCCAGCAACTACTCACCCGGGAATAAACCATCTCAGCATAACTCTGATTGACCTACGCTGCACTGTGTCAGTAGCTTCTGTGTAGCTCACAGCAGCTGGGTGGCCTTGCCTGGCCTGTAAAAACAAACTTGTTGTTGTAACATCTAATAGCCTTTTAACTTCTCAGATCCGTTATTCAAACCAGACTTTCCGGATTATATTTCATGTTTCACTACATAAAGCAACATGCCGCAACCTACACAACCCCCTTGCTTTGTTTGAACCCCCAGTGCGGTGAAAGGTCATTTCAGTTTCTTGTACAGTACAAGAATCTCATTATTTGATCTATCGGTACCGTGGGTTGAAACATAGATCAAATAGTAAATCGTAACTTGGCCTTCAGGTTCAGCACCCTTTTGACAACAACATTTGAAACTAATCCATCTGTCAATCTCATGCTCCATCTTACCCACACTCATAAACAGGACGCAGGATATTTCAACATCAAGCTTTTTTCAATTCGGGGCAGCAACTTACTCCCAAGCCAAAGGAGGCAATGCACCATTTTCTGGCACATGACCCTGGTCTCAGACATGGAGGGGCTGACTATCCTACCAGCAGCTTTAGAACTGGATGAAAACCACCCCGCTGCACACTGGGAGCTAAAACCTAATGATGCTAACAGAACTACATAATCAGCTAAATGCGGTGGAGTTGGTGGCTTGTGACTACTTACACAGAAAGTCCCTTCTATTTCCATGATGCTGGATTTGTGCTAAAGCCCTTAAGATTAAAGTGATATGAGAAAACAAACGCACAAAGAAACACACTAACCCTATTTCCTGGTATGTTGAATTGGAGACAAGGCAAATTGAATTAAGTATAGGGTAAGAAAATGTTTGTTTTGAAAACATCTCAAAATGGTTATGTAAATCCTGCCTTTGAGGCACACACGCTCACCTTCATCCCGCATATGCCTTCCTTTATAAGGTTCTAATTCAAATCCATTTCCTTCCTGTCACTTCTCTGATAATGCTGCTAAATGCTGCTTAATCAAATTATGCAAAGGAACAGCTCTCTCTCTCTTGTCTGAACATATCGAATTATCTGTCTGGGGAGGGAGAGAGAATGAGAGAAAACTCAGGAGACGGATGACCTCTTCAAGTCTCTGGCACATCTCTCTTTCTCTCTCTGGGGGTTAATATGGATTTAATGAAACCCTGCACCTACAACAATTGATGTCACGGTGGTAAAATGAGTAGGAAGTGATGGAGTGGTTCAGTGTGAAACACTTTTATTTACTATTAGTGAAGGATGAACAGCAGAAGATAGAGGACAGAGAAACAAGAGAGCCTAATTTGAGCATAAACCAGGGAACTTTACCACTTTACCAGTTACCCAAATCCCTCCAAATGAGTTTGGAGTTATCTTGGGTAGCTGTGGATCTCAGATGGTTAATATGGTTTTAATGCTTAATGAACACAAAAATTGAAGGCAGAACGAGAGTTGACGGTTGCTGAAGGGTTCAATCTGGAGCTGCTCCACTTAACTGGAGGATGAACAGAAGAGAGACGAGGAGAGATGATGATTTAAGAGAGCAGAGGAGTAATGTGCTACACTGACAAGAGCATTTTCATATTAATAGGATCTTGTGTGTGTGTGTGTGTGTGTGTGTGTGTGTGTGTGTGTGTGTGTGTGTGTGTGTGTGTGTGTGAAGATGAGTGAATGTATGGTAAAAAGAAAAGAAATCCTGCTGGTTGGTATTAGTGCACTGAAGTTAGCCAAGCAGAGAAGGACATAAGTCAATATATAGATAATAAATCAAAAGAGACAGAAGGGAAGGAGAGAGGACAGAGAAGATAAGGAAAGAGCTGAGACAAAGGAAGATTAAATGAAAGGGAGGAAGGAAAGGAAAAGCAAGTTTGGGTTATATTACACAAAGGAGAGATGATCTGAAGTTTACATAAAAGAGAGTTAAACAGATGTGACCTTCATTATCATGCAAGGAAGGAATGTGAATTGGGAATAAAAGGGGTTCAGAGGAAAATACTATGAAGTGAGAAGGACGAATCACCTTGGGTGTGCGCTGTCAGATGCACACAGGGGATTACAACCGACTTCAGCACTACTGCTGTGCATGTGTCATACAGGAGTGACCAACTAAAATTGAGAGATTTGACTGAGTTTACATTAAAAAAACAAGTTGTAATGCAAGCTTCAATTCTTAAAACATTAAAAAATGTTTCCTCCACATTTAAAATATCCAACATCAACTAGCCTGAATACAACAGTCACATGTCAAAAACAAGGAGATAATTCACATTGTACACGTTCACAATGTGGAAAGATAGACCGTTTTCACAGCAGACAATCAACAATGGTTCTATTCACATGGCCGTGACAGTGAGCCAGCATGCACGATACCAGGTAACTGAAACCTTGGAGCTAAATGGAATTCAGCCATCATTCATTTCATTATTTATGCATGTGTTTTTGAGAAAAAGGCTTATGCCATGGCTCATCTAACAAACATGGCAGTGATAGTTTAAAACACCCAATAATAGTTTGTCCAATGGCATGAAGTGATGAGGTATTATTACCATCCCTGTCAACAAAAACTATGTGTATCCCTTATGTAAAAGACAGCGTTAGAGAAAGTAGAAAGGATGGGGACACAATCATTACGTAATAGTTTAAACCGAGAAAAAAAAGTTTGGCTTTCTATATTAAAAGGCCATGCCGAAATGAGTTGTAAGAAAAAAAAGGAAACTTCATACAAAGACGAAAGTTTATCTCTGTCGGACTCAGCTGAATGTCCCATTGAGGTCTTTTCAATAGTGGGTTTAATTCAATTTGAAAATCTAACAGCAGCCTTTTGACTAAGTGCTCTCCTGCTGCCGGTTGATTGACCAGCGCTGGAAAGAGTCATCACATCAACTCCATAGTGGAGATTCAACAATCACTCCTTTTCACACTCCCATCCCCGGCAGGCAGCATTTCACATGCCTCCTTGATTCTTCGCCAACCGAGCAATACTTGTAGCTCGTAGCACACCTCACCGATAAAAGCAAACAGTTCGAGGAGGCGTACCTTTCCCCCTTGTCTCCTGCCTTGCCGTTCCTCTTGCACATTGTAAGCCCAACAGACTGTGTGCTCTGAAGTGTTGGATTTCCTTGCACTGGATATCTATGACAGCTCGGGTATGAGAGTGTGTCCGCTGAGAGCAGCAAAGGGGATGCTTTCCCAACGTAACCAGAGTCCACAAGAAGGACCAGCTCGCAGAGAGAGAATGGAAGGAAATGAATGGTGTCCGAGTGGTTTCGTCTGGAGTTGCTTTATCTCAGGTGCAGTGGAGGAGAAGTGAGGAGTTCATGCATATGGAGGGTAAATAGACAGTTCATAGTTCTGATCTTTTTGATGACAGTATACAACATGATCAAATATCACCAGCTCTCCCCTAAAGAGACCAGATCAAGTATGTTCCTATCACTGGGAATATCAAACAAATACCAAAGCTGCCAGCATTCTTAATTATGACTGGATTTGAAAAATACAATATTCTGTGTGTGATACCACAACAGGGCCCTCCATTATTGTTGTGTTAATTACAGCTCTGTCAAATTAAATGAGATTAAACAACTGCATGGCCCAAAGCCTCAACGAGTGATACTCCTAAGAAGATAAAGTTGTAACACTCGCAATTTGTTAGATAAATGCAGAGCTAATAGGGAATTAATTCAAATAATATACAACGCAATGACTGAAACATATCTAATGAACTGAAGTGTGTAACAAAAACCTGTCGGTGGAAGTTTAAATGGAGTAATCAAAGGCCACAGATACAGTGCATTATTATAATAAGATCATTTATAAAGGCATACTCTGTTTTGTCAGTGACGCTTGAGGCTCAATATCGGGGCATCAGTACAATCTGGAAATGAACACTTAATTGCATCTTTGATTTCATGTTTCTAAGAGGAAAGGGGTGTAGGGAGATACACCGTCACCAACTCGCCCCTCATCCTCCCGAGTCTGTTTGTCAGCGTCCGTGTCTGGACTGTTGAGGTCAGATTATACAGAGAGGTCTGGGAGAGACAGGTTGTTACTGGAGATTACAGGCTTGGTAATAACTGCAACTGCAGGTCGCAGTGTGTGGCTGGCAGCCATTTTTATTCCTAAATATAGGAACAGTTTCACAGATTCTGGAGGGAAATAGCTTGTACAACATAAAAGCATATACTCTCTGTTTCTGAAACTTTATTGCTGTTCTTTTCTCTTCCTAAATATATCTCAGTACCTATATTTCCTTGAGTTGGTCTTTACACGATTTTGCCCATTGCCTTTTTTCCTCTATTTCTTATTCGACTCAAGTACAGAATGGAGTGAAATAACCTCATGGCAAAAAACATGACTGCAATGAAAGTCTTCTTATCGGCAATTCATTAGAAAAAATATTTCCAGTCAGCTGATATATCAGTCCATTATTATTTTTCTTTATCCCAAATGTTACCATATCATAAACTCTAAAGCCGAGACAGTCACTATCAGACACTTAACAAACCACTCTCATCTCTTAATGTTAGAACAGAGATGAGAGTGGTTTGGTAAGTGTCTGATAGTGACTGTTGCGACTTATAAGTTATTATTTATCATTATTGTGGCAGTGTTTCGGTCACAGTAGAGGTCAATATGCTGATACCTTTGTTTATGCAATTAGGTAGACCTTGTATGCACGCAGTATAACGGAACAACACTTTTATTTTGAAATGCTGCAAACCTTTCTTTGAGATTTGACAATTGAAAACACAATATAGAGTGTATGTATAGAGATACATAGTCAAAAGGGAAGAAAAGGTAGAAGAGGAATGATTAAAACTCTGTGGGAAACATCAAGTGTTTAGAAGTATGAATATATGAATAAGGACATTAATTTGAAAGACTCAGCTGGCTGGAGTCCTCGCTGGCAGAGATCAAAGATGCTTTGACTTTCAACTATGGCTCATTTGTTTCTGGTATAAACCCACACACATGCTCAGCATTCACACCGTAAACGGGCTAAAGTTGATTTAAAAGCTCGGTAATAATCAGTTCATCACAATGAAAGCAAAAATGACATGCTGACGTCCATTAGATATACTGGTATACTTGTCATGATAATTAAACTCTGACCAGCTCAGATGCTGTTTTCATGACACTGATGTTGAATCAGCCACATATTCAGTAACATTTTTTCTCACATTTCTGATCTTCAGAGTAAACACATAACTTAATTATCATGTTGCCAATCACTTGACTTTTCCTTCAGCACATCATCATTTTCCTTCTAACATTGTCACTGTGAGCATGTCGAGCCTCGCGAAGCTGCTCACATGGTTTTACATGTTTTGCACAAACTGCTTTAAATTGTTGTCGCTCTCACACTTGGCTCACACCTCCTCTGTTTCGTTGTCTTTCACTTGGTTCTTCTGGAATGTGTTTTTTTCTCATAACAACTAATGAAATTGTCTGTCTATGTATCTAGTCCAATCATATATGTAATATTATGCATTATTATCCCTATTATAAGTAGGATCACATGACTTTGTATGGATGAGATTGAGCCACCCTTCATCCTAATTGTTCGTCATAACTCCCCACTGACAAACCTCCTCAACAAATCAAGGCTGCTGCAGCCCCTTCTGTCCTCGGAGTACCCGCCTTCTCCCATGTTGCCTTGTTTGCTCTACTGGCTTCTTATGACTCTTTCTGATCTTTAAAACAAATATGATGCTTGTGCACAAGGTTGCCGGAGGAGCTGCACCTGTGCACCTCAATATCATGCAATGGGACTCAGTACGCTCATATAATGCTGAATAATTTACAGCTTTTGAATGATGTAGCGTTTATGAGTCCTTGAACACAAATGATTTATGTGTCAAAATCCAAGCCTGCAATTGTTGTTTGTGCAGCATTGTCTGTCATTGAAAGGACAGGTAGGATAATATTGAATAAGGGACACTTTATAAACCCATCTCAATGAAAGTAGTTTCTGTGTTGTTCAAATATTAATTTAAAATGTGGATTTGAAACACACTATCAAAGGTATTGCTCTCATATGCTCGAGGGAGCTGAAGGATAGAGAGCAACGTATACTGAAAAGACAATTTCAGATTGGAAAGAAAAAGCCACTTCTGTTTTTGCCCACACCCTCGGGTGTGACTCAGTTCGGGCATTGAGTGGCACTGGAGTGTGGGATAACAGAGGAGGAAATAGAAAAGAGGAATGATAGATGGATTAAAAAACAGACAAAGCCTGTGTAGGGATGATGGGAAAAGGACAGAATGGATGTGCATGAAACATCGCTGTATATTGTGGATGATTTATTTATATAATAAGCTGCTCAGAGAGAGAACAGACTAGGCTCCATTGTGGACTGACTCACTGTCTTAAAGTCAGGACAGATTTCACACAAATAAACACACAAACAATTGACAAGCTGTACAAATCCCTCCATACATTCTGGCTCAACACAATCTAAAAAGGAGTGTGTTTCAGGTATTTCAGAGGCTTGTTTAACAAAGGGAAGTCTGATATTTCGCAGGCCAGCACATTTGCACAATGTCATGATCCCACCAAGTGGAAGTTGACTCAGCCATTGTACCAAGATAGTATCAGTTCAAGTACTTGACGTGGCCATTCACATTCTGATAATCTGAATCTGAGCTGGGAGATTGTCCTTCTATGCATTCTTATTTCTGACTTTTCTTAACAAAGGCATGTTGGATGGATTGGCATATTCATGTAATGTGTTTATGTAACTCTGTAACGTTGTTAATTCTGTACACATGACATCTATTGCTTCTGTCCATCCGGGGAGAGGGATCCTCCTCTGTTGCTCTCCTGAAGGTTTCTTCCCTTTTTTCCCTGTGAAAGGTTATTTTTGGGGAGTTTTTCCTGATTCGATGTGAGGTCCTGGGACAGGGATGTCGTATGTGTACAGATTGTAAAGCCCTCTGAGGCAAATTTGTAATTTGTGATATTGGGCTATACAAAATAAACTGAATTGAATTGAATGTTTGATGACCTCTGTCCTTCAGTCTTCTTCTCTCTGCAGAGACTCGCTTTTCCCTTCGGAAGAAACAAAACACGCCGTAACCTCTGGAACAACTCAAGAGCTGCTGTCTGACAATCTGTCTGATATCTTTTGTTTTATCCTTTAGTTGAAATGCATTGAACGTGTTACAGTGAGACAATGTTGTAAGCTTAAGAGATGTTTTTTTAAATGGCCATATTACTCATATTTACAAGAAGCAATTTGGTTGCAATTTGTATCTTTTTATTAATAGTTAGCCAGTGTGTCGCATACAATCGACTAGTGAATGTAAATAAATGCCTATGTTATCATTGAACAATTGACATGGAATTAAAATGTAACAATACAAGTCATCAGTTATTGAATTTGTCTGTACAAACATCCATCCATGATTTAATCGCTTATCCTGCTTAGAGTCGCGGGGGGCTGGAGCCAATCCCAGCTGACATACAAACAACATACAATACAAACAGCAGAACCATTTATTATTGTTTTTTGGTACTTCTCTGAAGAAGAAGGAAGGCTACGTTTCTTCTTTGATCAGTAAAAACTATTCAGGAAATATGGACACAAAGACAGCATGCTGAGTAGAGAAATTACAGCAGGTCAAATAGTGGGGAAAGTGGGCAAAGAACATTCTAACCAACTGAACATTTTAACCAAGATGTGATAGAGATATGGTGCAACCAAAACACGGCGTATGGACAAAATTCAGTAGATATCCAAGGAAGGTCTCCTCTCATTAGTAAACATCAACCTCTCTGTCTGTTGTTCTGTGGTCCCGCCATAAGTAATGAAATGCTAATAAGCTGCAGACCACATTGCCTGAGGGCCAGCAGACAGATGCCAGTGGCTGGCTAGTCCAGTTAAGTATAGCCTCTCAAATGTACCTGTTGGACTCCAGCGAGACTCCAAGTGAGTATATGCTCTGGTGTTGATGACGGCCATTCTGCCCACAGGCCACAGGACGCCACTGCTGACTGCCACCAATTACAGTCAATAGAGGTGAAAATAAATAATGGAGCTCTGTGACACTGCTTAATGAAGTTTGTTTGCACGGTCTGCCCTGCATGGACTTTTTGAACTGCCAGAAAACTTTGAAATTAATAATATCATTGGACCTTCAGAATAAAAGCATCCCCTACTACACAACCTGGTTATTACTCCACCGAGTGGGAATGTAACTCTTCACCCATACAGACAACCAGTAACAGACCAAAGGAGACAAGTCAAGGCCACACTGGACTTAACATTGTGGTTTATTTCCAGCGGTGCAGTCAACATTATTGTAGTATGTTGTGGTTATGTATTATAAACTAAAGGTTCATTAAACCAGCACATATTGTACAGCAGATCCTTATTACCACCCAAAGTATCCTGAACAGTGGGAGAAACATAATATATTGTACAGAATAAGCCGTTGTTGTTTAGTCTTTCTTTTTGTTCAGGTTTAATATTGTATATTGTATAACATAAGTGCACCACATAAGGCCCTTCAGAGATCAGCACTCATGAACACAATTTGTCACACATTCAAGAGCACTTGTTCAAAGATAGTAACAACATAGACTGTGGATCAAATACAGGTTTTTGGGAAGTTTTACTTTATAGGGATTAAGTGACACAATGTTATCTTTGTACTGTTGTTAAATTAAATATATATATATATATATATATATATATATATATATATATATATATATATATATATTTGAATAATTGATATCAAATATACACATTTGATATCAATTATTCATATATCATGGTCTCTCCTCCAACATTTCACTTCCCAGTGCACATTATTGCTCAAGTTAGAGTAATAATATTTGCAGGTTTATGCTGAGGGCAGCAATGGACATTCAGCATTTCACCATTAAAAAAGATAAATGAATAAACAAGTTAACTTAACAGTGTTTATAGTATAACATTTGTGGTTTAATAATAATAGAATGCCAGACATGGACTTTCTCTGCATCAGCATCATTATGACATTCAGGAGCTAAATGTGTGTTATGAACTCCACTGTGCAAGAGCAGTAAATTAATAACTTTTATCAGAAGTAGAACCGAAAAAAAGGGCACCTCAAGTAAAAAATTTCATTCTGACTTTCTTACACTGACATTGTAATAGTTCTGACATAAATAAAGAATAACGAACTGTGGTACACCATTCAAATCAAGACCCGTCACTATGCCAATAAAGATATTAAATAGGCTAAAAACACTACATGGAACCACTTTTCTGTCACTGTAGCGCCGTACATTATTCCATGAAAGGGAAATGACTACAGCGCGGTTGCCCCCTAGAGTTCAAGGCTTTGGTAAAGACACTTCATTATCCCGTAAAGTCAAAGGATTGTTTGAATATTGGATGAGTGACCTTTTCCTCCCTCCTTCCCCAGTGTGTCACACTCCCTCCCCCGTGGGTTTCCATCCAGGAAAAACGTTGATATCTGCCACCGCTGAGAAGTCTGGGAAGATGTTTGAACCTCCTGAGTCTTTTAAAACAGACCGACGTCGGGAATCGTAGTTTCTGAATTGAAAACTTGAGCCCACAGCAACTGCTCACTGTATAGCTTTAGAGTTTCTGTATTGTGCTTCAATACTAGTGACTCACTGTCTCTTCCCTTCTACATTTCATACAGTATTTAGATAGAAGGTACAGTTAACAAAAACAAAACATAGCGCAGCCTATTATTTTGTTCTTTAATGTAGTTTGCACAGAGGTCTGCCTGTCTATGTACTCTGTGTCTCTGCAGCACAGCTAACAGTCCAATACTGAAGGTCTATGTGCTCAAACTAATATTCACATATTCAACACAGACTCGAGCAGCCAGCAGGATACTTCATTTCACTGGTTCCCCACTGGTATGTGATGCACACACACACACACACACACACACACACACACACACACACACACACACACACACACACACTGCCTGCAGGTAATGCCAGAGGTGGCCAGCATTCATCTCATTTGTATCTCATCTATCTGATGAATAATAACCAGGGAGAAGCAGATACATAGCAGGGAAACGAATGGAGAGAACCACTGAACCATTTGATCAAATTGAATATTGGTGGAAGCAAAAGACGACAACTATTTTCCTTTCGAACAATGTTTTTAGTTCCTTGCACAGCAGTCGGGACTAAAATATTAGTTTAATAAACACTTCTTTCATTGCACTAGAAAACACCAAAACAGTTTGGGAAGAACACATTTCATAAGAAATGCTGTAATATTTAATCTATAAATACAGACAGAATGTGCAAGGTGTCATCGGTTGGGTCTACTGAAACCTTTCAGGTTGGATATTGCCATAAGTCCAAGAAAATATGGAAATTCAGACTGCGCAAATGTCTGTGTGAAAGCCTGTTAACGGAGGCCATGTTAGCCTTTATAATCACATGCTACTGGAACTACCCTCATGGTGCTCCGTGGAGGAAGATCTTTAATCTACAGCCCACACATTAACAATGTGTTAATAGGAGCAATGCTTCCTCCCGAGCCACAGCTTTCATGTTAGCATGCACTAACAGACCGTGATGTTAGGATTGAAGCTAACCGTGGAAATAGCTGCATGTTACTGACGGGGCCAGCTTTGATCCTCCTGTGAGCATTATCCATGGCACGATCTGGTTCAGATGAGGAGCTGTAAGCTCGGTTATCTCCCTGCTCCAAACTGATGTCTCTCCACACTCCCGACACATGTGCTAATTTCACTAAACCAAAGCTGAAGTACCACTTCGTAGCAAGAGAAGGAAACAAGTTGACCTGGTTTCAAGTGCATGTCTCAGTAATTGTGTTTGTAAACCTGCCATTAAACACTAAAGCATCGAGTAATGATGATAGAACTAAGTCCTCATTTAATCAATATGGAATGTGCTTTGTCCAAGTTTTTACACCATAATTGTCACCGTGATAGGATGGTTATGCATTGTGTTTGGAGCAACGTTTCAAACTAAATTAAAAGAACACAATCAATAAAATGAAAACCAAGGAGGGATGGAAAACAGACTTTCCTCAGCTCTATACTCTAATGGGTGAGACAACGTAAGAGAAAAAGTTGGTGTGTTTCTTGATCGAGGTTAACAAGAAAGATCATGTGTTTATATTTTCTGAAGGTTTATGTCTAATGTCTGATGGCAGGTTGAGCATCTCTTTCACAAAACAACTCAGAGGGGCAGGTTCAACACGTTGACACGTTCAACTTTCTATGGGCCTCTTCAGCTGCCACTAAAAATTAACCATTATGATACGACCTCAAACCAAGCATAACACATGCTTTGGATCACATTGCAGATTAGATTTTGCCCAAATGTCATGGAATTGTAGATGTTGAACATATTCCTTTTTATCTGAGCACTTTCAGGACTCATCCACGAAGAGAGTGAAGAAGCTGATTTGTGATCTGCTGAAACAGTTTCTGAGGTCAAGAATTAACTTTTGATTTCAACTTGCAAGCCAACATGGATGAGACGGCCTTAAAGTGCTCACAAGGGCAGTTACCTGGTGGTGAATTTTGTTTTTTCAGCTTTTTGTCAGTTTTCAACATAAAACAAATAACTTGAATTAAGCGCAAAGGAACCAATGTTACCATGACAACATGAAGACCTAAATAAAGTAGAAAGGGAAGGAAGCCTTGTATTGTGACAAATACATTTTCGCATTACTTATGCACAAAATACAAAGAATGGAGTCATGCACCTTTCATCAACTCCTTCACACACCATATGGTGATGTGGTGCTATAGCCTGAGGGTGGGAACAGAGCAGCCACCACTGAGGGGTACAGGGAGTATTTCATATCTGCCTGTAGGCTGTGACATTACTTACCCAAGGTGATTTAACTTCCTAATTCAGCCACCCCCTTTATTTATGAGCTGGCAGGGCTTTTTAGCAAGCACTGATGGATCTCTCTTGCTCTTTATGCTCCACCCCCGAGGATTTGGTAGCAGCATAAAAGAGAGATGGTGGGAAAGGGACAATGGAGAAAAGTGGGGAGCAAAACAGTGTTGCAGAGATGTTACAGGGTCATGGTTTGTTGCTAAGCCAACCAAGACAATACATTTCATTTCAGTGAAACCCTCTATTTCTGCGTATTCACAGCCATTTCTGTCATTCTACAACATCCTTTTTCTCATCTCAAAGTTATACTCTCCTAAAGTAATGTGTCTCTTTACAAGGCTTTTCTAGGCCTATATATACACAGCATACACACACACACACACACACACACACACACACACACACACACACACACACACACACACACACACACAGACACAGACACAGCCATACCTCTGGGTATCTTGTGCCTCTTCCCCCCAGTGTCACTTAACTTCTCAACGTTTTGCCTGAAGGCTGCTGTGATCTTCACTTCAGACTCTTTGCTCGTCATATTGCCTGCAGAGCAGAAGTGTCAGGATCCAAGAGACACCGAGTACACATGCAAATACGTGGAGGCAAATACACACAGTTATTTGAGAATGCGTGTAGTTATTACCTCTACTCTAAAACAGCCAGTTTAGTTACACACCGTTAAGGCTCCATTGATTCCCATTTCTGACACAAAGCTTAAATACCTCAACCTGACCGTGACATATTTGTGCCAAAACCAAACTTTAACAATAAGTAAGACCATAAAACACTTCAGGTCCGTACTTTCCTGATAATTTATAATTACGAAAGCTATTATAGATAGGTATAGATAGATATAAGATAATAGCTATTGTATCTTTTAAATGTTTTAGTTATTTTTAATGTCAATATATGGTACAGTACAGACTATAACAATTAAATATTAATAACCAAATCTCCCTCTTTGGTACAGTGTCGTTGTGCTACTGTAATGTATATTTGTACTACCTTGCCCAAATATCCAGGTACTTGTGACAGTACCCACTACAGTCCATGTTAACAAGGTACTAATTACAGATCAAATCATCAACGTACAAATCATATTGTCATATTGCCCATTACAGACCACGTTATCAGAGTATTATTACAGTTCATAATACGATAAATAAGAAAAAAGGGGAAAATGGCAAAACAATAATAATATTGTTATGATCTTGGTTTTGGTTTAGTTTGTTTTCTGTTTTAATTTGAAGTAGCCTGCCTCTTGTGTCCCACGTTTGTTTCAATTCCTGTCTTTGTGGTCTTCCCTCCTTTTTGCTATGCAGCAGTCGTGCTTGCCACGCCTCGTCCTGTTCCCTAGCAAAGTTTCTATATTTTAGTCATTTCATGTCATGTTACTTTCTGCCTTTGTATGTTTTCCCACCATTGTGATTACTTTCCCCGCCCCTGATTGAATCAACCTGTGTCTAATCAACTCCACCTCCCCAGTGTGTGTTCACCCTGTGTTCCCCTGTTTTAGTGTAGGTTTGTATCACTCATGCACATGTCTGAGTTACCTGATCTTGTTTCTGTCGTTTTGCCCGTTCTGGTTTCTGGGATTTTCATTTAATACTTTTGTTCTCACCTGGCATGTGGTCTTTATTAAACTCACGGCTTACTATCCTTCTGATTCATGTGTCTGTCTGTCTGTATTTGGGTCCATCCCCCAGTTGTCTTTTTGACCAACTGTGACAAATATAACACAAGATAAACAGAATTTGGAGTAAACGTTTTGGACTCTTCCTTCTATCCCTTCAGGTATCATTACCACAGGGGAGAATCTCGGGTCTCGTTGGATGTTGAGATGCATTATTTCCCTCGCAGCTGCGATTGTATCATTAACACTTACTGTGTGACTGTGTGTGTGTGAGTGTGTGTGTGTGTGTGTGTGTGTGTGTGTGTGTGTGTGTGTGGCAGATCAAATCTTCTGCCTTGACAGGTTTCACATCACAGTGTTTTGTTGAGGGAAGGCTGTAGAATATAAAACCTCTCTGTAAGCACTTTTCATGGAGGAAGATGGGAACTCAGCTTGGGGTCATAGGTATTTATTCAAAGTGTCTTTTTATGATATGACCAACACGCCATTAAAATCGAGGTAAAAAACAACAACCCCACAATACAGACTGGAGGCATATAGTTTTTCTTTGTCACCTTTGTGAGACTGTTTTTAAAGTGCTTTTGGTTTTTTTCAACTTCATCTCTTATCCCTTGAGTTAAAATGCTCTCTAATTATGGCTCGAGTTGTGGTTGAGGACTCCTCAAACCTGAGCCAAGTTAGAGACACAGTCAGGCATTTCATTTGCCTAAATACTATTGACAGAACTTTTGCTGCAGCTCCTGTTTTTTTACTATCATACTTTCATAGAGTTTCAGATCACCGATTGTACTTTCATCGATTCTTGTTTTTCTGAGTTGGTACTCATGGTTGAATGCAATAATTGTAAGTCGTTTTGGATAAAAGCGTCAGCTAAATGACATGTAATGTGATGTAAAGAAAAACCTGGCGTACATTACCAGTGGTGACACTTATGTTAGCCATGTGGCTGACAAGCAGTAAGATAGTTGATGTCTTAGATCACTCTTTGGTAATGTTTTTAATAAAGAACAATAATACAGATCACAGTTATAATCTGCATTTGATGCTGAAGGGCTTCTATTATTTTGTGTTCTTGAACAAAACGTCCCGCTCTCATGACATGTGTAGGGCCTCTCTCTTGGCTAGAGTAGATAAAGCAGGTAGCAAGTGCCATGACGTATGTTCTGCTTGGCCAGGTCACACATACCCAGTGGCAGTTCTGAGCCCCTGCATGCCTTAGGGTTAAATATATTACCCCAGGCAGACAGTACAAAATGTGATGCTAAATTCTGTTTACTTTGATTAGCTTTGTTTTATAAACATTCTATAACCTGACTATTACCTTACTATAATATGCAGATGTGGTAACTACTGACAAACAAAACCAAATTGTCAACGCTTGACGGACACAGATGTTCAGTTGGTCAATATATCCAATAATAGGACGATAATCCTGTAGTCCAGATTGGACTCTGTTTCTGTCCTCTTTCATTTATATTGTATTTTTGTGTTGTGTTTTCAGGTAGTGTCTCTGTGTTATTTGTAATCCTGTCTTTACCAGATAAAGCATTACCAAGACATAACTACAACATTCTGTAGTGCATATTCATATATCAAGAATGGCATTACCAAGTCTTTACAACACGGATACTAACTTGTTAACTGCTACTATGCACCCTTCTGGCTGCTTAAACTTGGAAGAGTCATAGGAAACCTTTTAAACCACTCCAGAAAAAATGTAACTTTCATTTTTTGGGAAGTTTCTTGCAAAGAATGATGACATTTAGTGTTAATGAATTATCATTTGAGTTAGGCCAGTTGTGTTGAGTTTAAGTTTGAGCAACTATTGTTTTCTAGAATAAGTACAGTTCTTTATTCATATATTATAGGAAATATTGGCCTCCATATTTGTTAACTTGTATTACCTTGATACAATTTTTCATTGTTGCATGTTCAGCTGGCCTGCTCAATGCTCTATGTTATACTAGCAGTGGATTGAAAGTAATTAAGTAGACATGTAGCATAATATAGTGCCAAATTTCAAATTCCAGGGAACTCAGGGAAAATCATTTTACAGTAGCATATACGTTCCTATTCTGGAAATTATAGGAAACTAAACTGGAAATTAAAGTGCTGCCCTCAATAAAACCCCAAAACAAATGAGTTATATGAAAGAGTTACATAAAATCCCAACACAATCATGAAAATTAGACATGACTGTGTGGAAATAGCTTAATATAAAACAGAACAAAGTGCAAGCATATATACCTATTATTGAATCTGGTGGAGATGTTAAAGTTATTATTAAACACAGATTAAATACAACTGTGAAACTCAATGTTTCAAAGTGTAGATCCGGAAGCATAACCTCTATAATCCTCTAAGACTCAGATCTGTTTGATACAGTATGCTGTTGCTCATATCGTCCCCAAGCCCTGATCTGCAATCGGTGTTTAAAAGGACACGCCCCTGGTGACTGAGACAATATTATCTCTTAACCTTTAAGACCTGATCTAGAATCAGCCACTGGCACGGAAGCAACACCTCTTATCCCATCATACATAATGTAAATCCTTGCTTGCTATTCCAGGGTCAGCTAAATGGAGTGGTGGCAGATATGTGAAGCCCTGCAGGATCTGATGGGAGTTCAGTAGATGTCTGGTTAAACCACCCACAGGGCAAGCAAGGCTGTCTGCGAGATACGGCCAGACTGACCTCAGAGCTGCCTGTCACCTTATCTCTCCCCACAGGGCCTCTCTCTCTCTCTCTCTCTCTCTCTCTCTCGCTTTCTCTCTCTCTCACTCACTCACATAACCTATTTACATCTACATGTATTTTTCTGCTTTCAGTGGGAGCTACTCCTTTTACATTTTCTATTTAGAGGGTTTTCATCGAGCTCTATTCAAATTAAAATAAATTAGCTTCAATGGCGAGTTGTGTGTATATAGCAGAAAGTAATTCAGCTGTGTGGACTCGATTAGGAAGGCCGTTGTATCATTGTGAAGCCAGCAGAGAGAACAGGTAAAGCTGAGCAGAAAACTAAATTGGCAGTGGAAGCATAGAAAAAGGTGTTCAGGTTCGACCCAAGCCAAAAAGTAAGAAGGGCCTCGATAGCTTACATAGCAACAGAGTTTTGAGATAATGTTTCAACAGGCACTCAGCACATAGGGATTCAGGGAGGGACGGCATTAAAGAATTTAAAAGCTAGAAGATAATAGCTGCTGTAGCAATGAATGCGGGTTGTTGAAGGCCAGAGGGACGATGTTGGGGGCCCGGCTAACAGGATGTTCTAGTCGGCCAAATAGGAGATGACTATGACCAACCTGTGGGCCTTCACAGTCTTTTGAGGTGACGTACTTTGATTCCAGGCTATGACTAGCTACCATACTGGCGAAACGTTTCATAATAGCTCTTACTTCCGCTAACAGTAGCTGTGAGTTATCCAAGGCTTCGGTGAGCAAAAGATTACATTATTATAATATTATATTATCATTATTGTTGCTGATAATTTAGCCTTTCTCCTAATTGAAGGCAGCTTTTGCCAAAGCAGAAATAGCATCATTATCTGTAGAATCTTCCGCCGTAGAATCAGCATTCAGCATCTGAAGTGACGCACATGCACATCTGTAACAGCCAATAGAAACTCTCTCTCTCTGAAATGACCTGTGATTGGCCAAGGTTTCCCATCACAGGCTAGATTTACTGTAGCCTTAAAACACAGTCAATACGAGTAGTTTTCTCTCAAACCAGTTGAATTCAATACATGCTGAAAGGTTGTATAGGATTTCTTTCCCAATGATGTAAAGAATGAATTCCCCAACCCAGCTTTAACTCTGAGCACCAGCTTTACGATTCAAAATGGAGAGATGGAGAATAGAAGGACTTGCTAATATTTACTGCAGGATAATAGAGCTGATGGAAGAGACTAAGGTAACTGGAGAACAATTAGGGAGAAAATGGGAGAGTAATAACTAAACCTCTTTTAAAAAATATGAATACATTAAACAAATTATTCCAACCAGATTTAATTGTGTCTTAGTGTAAAGTAGATCAGTATAGCATGTTTATCCGCTCCCTCAATTATTCATGCAAGACGAACACTTAAGCTTGTCTGATGAACTCAGAGTGTCAGAAAGCAGACTGTATAACATGCATGTGTAAAGAGAGAGAAAAGATAAACCAGTTATGAGGAAATGGAAAGCATGTTAGGCTGCAAATGATACACATGTTGCAGGAATGAAGCTGGAGAAAGAGAATAAAGAGAAAAAAAGAGATTCGGAGTCAGGAATACAAAATGAATAAGAACAAAAGAAGGAATATAATGAGAAAAAAATAACAGATGAGTGTGGCCACAGGCTCACTGCAGTGTCCTCTCTCTGCAACAAAGCAAACTAAAGATAAGCTTGTGTAACAAAGGTATACTGCCTGTTTAATAAATTAGCCTCCCTTAGAAGAATACTGTACTAGTCCGCCAATGCTATTCACATTAACAAAACAATGGTGAAGAAGAAAAGTAATTAAACCGAATACACAAACAAGACGGAGATGGATTCTTCAATAAAACAAACAGGAGAGAACCGATTTAAACGCAGGTGTACGGTTTAAAACGGCCTGCCCGGGACCTCCTCATACAGCAGAGTCAAGGATAAAAAACAACAGTGTTTGGGAACAGAGACATGATATAAATACATTAGTGAGATCGACTGTGTGCTTAGGAGGATAATACACTTTATAGCTCATTGTGTTCAGCAAACTGCAAATAAACTTTTGCACCTCATTAAGTCTCTGGAAAACTCATCGGAATACAACATTATGAAGACAGTGCAATATTGAGGATATCTATATACACACACATATATAAACACATTTAATCTATTTTTAACTTATTTCTTTTACCTCATACTACAGTAAAGAGGGTTATCCAGGCATCCTCCATTCTGTAAACTGACCCAGAATCTCATAGCCCAGTTTACCTCAAAAACATGTGCAACGTAAAGATTGACAGTGGCATAAATTAAAACTTAAAACCCCACATTTTCAACCCAGATGACAATTGTAATGTTCACAGGGAACATTGGTTTCTCGGGTGAATGAAGCGCTACGTTTACCTGAGTTGTTACCAGGTGATCGGGTGGACGGTAGGTCTGTGGTTAGGTCTCGGGTTTGGGGTTTTAGCAGATGTTTTCTGTATAAAACCAAGACCACGAACTTCCCCTAACCACTTGAAATCGCTTTTAGAAATCTTGTCTGTCCAGGTCAAATTGATCACTATCAGCAATGATTATATATATATATATATATATATATATATATATATATATATATATATATATATATATATATATATTTGTATTTCTTAAGTAGATTACTATCTAATTGACATAAGTATATTTATTACATGAATATTAAAGTAAAGAAAGAAACGGACAGCTTCGCCATTTTACTGGCTTGATGACAATTCATCTGCGTTTCTCCTCACCAAGGGCTCGCCACGGGTGAGGCTCTGCCAGTTTGCATGGAATTACTTCCTTGAAAAAGAACAGTGAACATAATCCAGCCCGAAATTAAATTTTCTATCCAAATGTAACTGAAAAAAAACTAATTTGTAAAAATCATTCCGAAGGGACAGGGTTGCAGATGCATGCGATTTAACTCTCTACACTACGAATAACAACTGCTTATTATTCAGATCAGGGACATTTTCATGAATTATTAGTCCGACACAGATGATTTTGTTCTATAAAATCTCTAAATTGTACCAGTAACGCAAGGCAAGGAATGCAAATGATATGAGACGTTAGGATGTGATGTTAAAGTGGTAATCTTGAGAGAAAATAAGCAGAGGAGAATGCAGGATATAAAAAAGGACACACTTTATTTAAGATGCATCTAAGGATGTATTAAAAGAACCAGTATGCCAACTGTGGTCAATGATGATACACTGAAAATAGATTTACATACGTGCATAGTTACATACTCTCAGACACAAATTACTTTCATATTTTAAAGATTACAAATAATTACACTCTATCTTCGTCTGTCGCTGTGGCCGTCCATTTCCTTCTTCAGACATGTTGTGCATTGTATTGCTCTGTAAGGCAGGGTTTGATTGCCTTTTATACTAATCAAATAGGACACAATGGAGTCAATAAATGATGTCCCCATTTCATTTCTCTCTCGCTCTGTTCAGGAGAGGGAACATATGGGACAGTAAAAAATCAACAAAATCACAAACTGAGAGCCACAGACAATGAAGTAAGGAGAAAGATACAGTGACGTGGAATTCAAGCTCAACCAAGCAGAAACCTTTTACAAATTGGAGCAAGGGATACAGGCCAACCTCTTTTTGTTTTCTCAAAGATCACACACTCATGCACTCTGAAAACTAAATTGGCAGACCCGAGTGGCATCTGTATCTCTCTCTGTATCTCTGAGCTTCAATCTATCTCATTGTACTCCCCTCTGAGTGAGTTAGACTTAATTAACCTTATTGAGAGTGGGAAGTGCAATATTATCACAATATAAAAAATTGATTGGATGAGAATTCTGATTGAAATTTGACAGGAAGAACCATACAATTTGAACAAGTGAAAGCCAATTACTTTAGATACCTTTTGGAGGAGTTCAAGTTTTGGGGAGTTTCTCAACTTTGCGATTGCACACAAGTGGCGAGGACATCAGACTGACCATCTGACCGGCATTATCTAGCATCATCTACAAAAGGACAGCCTGGAGGCCTTATGTGGTACAACCCAGCAGCCTAGGAAAGGGATCCTTGTATTTATGCTTTGAAGGATCCAGTGGATGTAGGATTTAGTGGGATCTGTTAGCTGAAATGGAAAATAGGATGCATGAATACTGTTTTTATTAGCGTTTTTTTATCATCTCAATCAAAAAGACTTCAGAGGCTTCACAACCTTTAAGTCAGCGCTCCTCTACACATACTATTTGTTTATGTCTCATTCATGCAAAGGTCACTTGCGTTCACAAGATGACAGATATTTTGATATACTTTTGTGAATTCTTTAAAAAAAATATTGAATTCTGAGTTTTAAGTCAGACTTTGGAGAATAACTTACTTAATTCCCATAATTCTGACATTTAACTAAAAATTCTGAATTCAAATACACGTATAACATGTGGCCCTAATCCATGTCTGTAGGCCAGCTATACCCAACCTTACCAAACATTCAGCCACAGCTCTGCAGCAATGCCTTGTGACAAAATCCCATATCAGGTTTCGCGGGATCCTGCAGTGAATTTCAATAAACTTATCAGAGTATAACAATAGTTAGAATCAATCCCTCAACTGCACTTACGTTAAATGATTTCTGAGGACAGAGAGGAGAGACGGAGGAAAGACGGAAAGGTCATTGACATACGTGATGTACATCAGATCCGATTAAGGTGCCGAGTTTCTTCCCTGAATACAGAACAGAATACAAAAGACCAGACATTCCTTTAACAGCTGATTAAGGGATTCACTGCTGTGTGACTCACATGGACACACACAAGAACAGTCACCCTTCCACATGTTGGACCTAAAACCGATGTTGCAGACGTGGGCTATATCAGGCGGGAGTGGGTAATTGATCAGTGATCTGAATCTTGAGATGGTGCCTCTGACTACTGCTAAGATTCTCAAGGCCGCTGTGCCTCTGTGCAGTAATGGTCGGAAATCCTGCAAGACCACGTGGCTGCAGGAATTAATCGGTTTGCTAACAGCTCCAGCAATATGTTTATAGAATGTTTGCCATACTAATAAGGTTGTCTTTAAAAATGCATAACTGTTTGTGTGTGCATGTGCAGGTTTCTCTGCTGACCATCAAAGCACAGGACAGCTTCCAGTAGAAAATCCATTGGTCCAGTAACGACCACATCAAGCTCACTGAGCCCCTGGCAGACTTCAAAAGATAACACATAGTGAACTGACTCATATCTACAATGTCATGATGAAAAGCAAACGGGACTGGTTCCATCGATAATAACATGCTGACTGACTCAAAGTCAGAGTGTTACTTTGGGTTTGTACATCACAGGCTCAATCATGGTGCCATTGAACATATTTGGAAAAGACTTTTCCAAAATTTCTGGTTTTGGTTTGATCTAAAAGATTTAATTTAAGATAATAAGGATTAATGAGATGGATTGGAGCCTGCTATGGCTGGTTATTCCCTTTGGATGATGGATGGATACAAGTCAAGGCTGAGTCATTCAAAGTTCATCAGGAACAGAGACACAGACAAGAACACTAATTAATTCAGACTTCAAACTTCAACTTTCCTGACGATCCGTCTTTAAATTCCTTTTCACAGTTTCCTTCAATTTAGCTTCCCACACATTTGTGTTTCCCTTGTCTCGTCGAGGGGAATATACTGTTCAATTAAGTCTGCTCAGTCAGGAAAAAGAGAAAGAATCGGTCGATGAGGAGATGTTAGGAGGAAGAGAGGAGAGGGGTTGAGATGGGAGGAGGAAGAGCAGAGAGAAGAGGACAGGAAGTTAATAAGAGATGGAGCTCATCTGGATTCCATCTAGTATTCATGTCTACAGCTTTGGGATTGACAGGCAGAGTCTCATTCATATGAACAGACAGGTAGATACTAAATATTACATGTGTTGCAGAGGAGATGAAGCAACACGCAGCGCCACATGACTTTGCATCTGGTATGGCACATCTTCAAAAAAATGATTATTAGTCAAGTCATATTCAAATAATCACACACATTATCCGCCCAAAACCACTGCACTTGTTTAGCCTCATCGGCACATGCATATTCAAATCAATTGTTCATTAAGAGATAGCAGACCCTCTTCCCTCTAGACACCGAGAAAGAAAGAAAAAGACAAACATCAACCGACAATTTTGCTCTCTGTGTTTTCGGACTTGTGCATCAGTCGGTGGAATTAGAGGTAATTTATGCTGATAAAGATGCTACATTAGCAGTAATTGAATCCATATATTTGCATTGATGAGCTGGGAGGAGGCACTAATGAAGGGAGATAAAAGGGAGCAGAAAGCAATAAATGGGAGAGGGGATTTGCAGCAAATGTAATATTTTGATAACATCATTGTCTCTTTTCCCTCTATTTCATATGTTGATGCAGTGGTGACGAGTGTTGAGCCAGTCAGACTGAAACTTGTTATCGGTCCGCTCCTATTGGAAACGAGCTCAGGGGAACGGCGAGAGAGATAAATGTCCCGTCTTCGCCCCGAGTGCACTCCTCTAGTTAATCACTCCATCATTTCCTCATTTGGCTACTTTGCATGATGCTCTCTCCACCTCACTTCCCTTCTCCACCCAGCCGGCCAATGAGTTATCCTGCTTTAAGCTGTCGAGAAGAAAAATGATTTGACTTCTACTCTGATCATCTCTCTCATAGCCAATGTCAAATGACTTAATTTGACACATTTACTTTTTCACACTGTCATATACAGTGTTTACAAATTGTAGAACCAAATTTAATATATATGCTTTATCCCGCTATAAGGTTTCCGAGACTCAGTATGTGAGAAATAAAGTTGTTAGTGCAGTCTACAGAAATTCAATTAAAGTACAAACACAAGTTGTTAATGTACCTTTACATGGAAAATGGGCTGCTGTGATATATGTGCATGTTTGTGCCAGGGGTAAACCCAGGGGGGAGAGAGTCACAGGAACAAACAGAAAGCAAGAAAACAACAACAAACACACTATGTGAACTGTGTTTACCTGCATGAATGATGGCCTTGGGCTAAGCTATTCTAACAAGTTGCATCATCTCCTCATTGAAGTTTCATTAAAGGTGGACCAGTAGTGTTGCCGCTTGACTTGACCTTTAATTACAACAACTAGCAGGCAATTTGTTTTCTTTCACACAAAACGATCAGGCCATTCAAACACTGTCTCATCTAGTTTGCGGGACGTTTTACCATCTACTTTATCTTTGTCACCAAAAATCTCAGGTGTCAGGTTCCATCACTTGAAATGGTTGGTTAGAGTCATTCACCAGCTGGAAAATAGCACTCGATGCAGTTTTGTTGCCGGCTGTAAACACGTGCACACGCTCAGCTCACACACCACAACAGCTGTGATCTCATTCCACCCCATCTTAGAGGAAGCAGAGAGCCGTACAAAGTTAGAGAAAAAAGGACTGAAGAAAGAGAAAAACACAAACGGACAGAAAAAGAAAGAATGATACATACAGGAAGGCGACAACGCAGCAGACTTCTTCTGAAGGTTAGCTACAGTACAACAATGACTCTTCTTTCTGAATGAGCACAACACACCAAATGCAAAGTCAGTCAGTCATACTGTGTTTTGGCTACAGCTGCATACTGTGAAAGAAAACTGTCTGACATCTCAGCTTCAATAGCACAGCAATTGAAGTTTCAGTGAAGGTCAGTGTATAAAATGCAATAATTGGCCAGTCCTATTTACAATAAGTATAGTGGTTTGTTTTCCAACTGTACCATTGCACACCAAGCGAGCAATCCCAAAAGCCCTCTCCAGTCCCCCTAAAGCATATGAAATAATAATCCCACAGCACTCCTGTTCTGTCCACCCTACAAGAATCTAATGAGCCCTCCTGAGAATACGACACCCCTCACCATTGGATTATCTTCAGTCTGATCAGCGAGCAGTTCTGTGGAGGGTTCTTTAGAGACATCAGTTTGACGTCACTTGCAAAATGATTGAACAGTGCAGCCCGACTGACTGTGTTGATGACACTGGACATTCAAATGTATGTTCATTCTTCATTCTTCATATCTCACTGAATCACAATACCAGCCTCAGTCAGTTTTTCCTTTCAACAAGGCTCCAGAGAGGCTTTTTTTATTACTCACATCATCAAAGTGAACCCGCATCACGGAACGCAGAGAGGAATGGCTTGTTCAACACATTTCACTCAGTCATCAAAACCACTCAAGTCTTATTGCCCGCTTTGCATTTCCCATCTATCATTTGGTTGTATTTGATACTACAGTTTGAAGTAATCTATATGGTTAAAACCAATTTGTATTGCATTAAGAATGAGTGGAAGGACATTTGCACTACTTACATACTCCTCATATGTACCGACAATGATTCCCTCTGGACCACAGACGAGGTTGATAGCAGTTCCACGCTTCAGGCTTCTGATGGTTGAATATGAGCTGACGTGAATAACAAAGCGAACCAACAGAAACCACAACCAGTCGGGCTGCGTACAACCAGTAGGCTGTGTACAACCAGTAGGCTGTGTACAACCAGTAGGCTGTGTACGGCCAGTAGGCTGTGGACAGCCAGTAGGCTGTGGACAGCCAGTCGGGCGCTGTACGGGTTGTGTACAGCCAGTCGTTGTTGTGTACAGCCAGTCGTTGTTGTGTACAGCCAGTCGGGCAGCTCCATGAAATAAATGTGCTCTTATTAACAGCAGTAAACAGCACTTTTATAAACATAAAGTAAAACATAAAGACATATTTGACTTCAAACCAGGGCTACAGCTGTAGCACATGCATGTCCTGCCGTGCTATTTTATTTTATTGTATTGTATATTTGTTTGCTGCTGCTTCACGAAATTTCCCCCTGGGGATGAATAAAGTAATATCTTATCTTAAAACCTTTTAAGGTGTCACTAGTAGGTATTTAGCTAACTATGGTTTGTAACATAGATTATTCTGCAAATGATTCTATTGATAATTATCAAATTAAGCGATTATCTATGGCCAATATCTTTCTGGCGACTGACAGATGGATGAATTTACTTATTTTTGCAGCTCCAGTGGAGTGATTGAGTCACTGTTGTGTAATATAAATTGACAAAAAAGTAAGAACACAGGCTGCATATGATGATGTCAATACGACCTTGAAATACAACAATTCAAAACAAACTTTCCCATATAAATGTGAGCTGAATAACATCTAAGTCAATAATTACAGAGACTGTCGAAGCTGATTTCATATATGTTGATAGGTGTCCATCTCACATATTAACATTTGTACACAGCATCATCTGTACAGATTACTGGAAATAGATAAAAAAGACAATGCAAACACACACAGCCAAAAACAAATATTAATCTCACCAAACATAATTGTGGTCTCATTGCACTTTAATGATGATACAATGCTTCCCTAATGCAATATATATCCTGCTCTGATTCAACAGGCAGCAAGAGTAACAGGGATATTTAGTTTTACCACGATCGATAATAAATAAAGAAGGTCAGTTCTGTTCCTCAGACTAAGGAGAGGTGTGCGTTAAATGCTGAATAAAGATTGCCTGGGAGAGATTGCTTTCGCCCTCTCCCTCGTACCACCTTATTACGAAAAGCACATTTAGTCTTAATTTTGATACTTGTTTGGATGCAATGTGCTTTACACTCTATGATGTTCACAATATGGTTATGTATGTATCATAGCTAAATGCAAATCAATGTGCGGATTGTACAGGCTTACTTTAGCTTTAGCGTAAGTGTAGCTTCATTGCTGCTGCCATATAGGCTTATAAAAGATCAGTTATACTCTTACTGTAGGTATGGAGTTCCCATTCATTTACAGTTAGTAAGTTGTTTAGTCATTATTTTGAAATGGGATTCACCTGCCATGAGACACTCACACTCATCTCACATTGGTGACAGAGTAGGAAGTAGTAATACATATATAGGTACATTAATATGGTCAGGCTTTGACATTTTTTACAGATACATGTTGACAGATGTGCCAGTGAGCCACCTCATTCCAAGTAAATTGAGAGGCCTTCATTTCTGTGTGATCAAAAATACTCAGTGGTTGCGTCCTTTGGTTATTCCTCTTGGTTTCAAGGGAAATCTCTTGAAAACTATTAGCTACATTGTAATACAAGTTGGTTCAGACACATGTGTTCCCCACACTAAACGTGTGTTTGGTTTATGGACAAATAACTGCAAAAAAAATGACATTCACATCTGCCTCAGTTGTTCTTCATGTTTGCACTAATTACTGTCGAAAATGTTGACGTGATAAGAAGCACAACTAAGATAGTAAACAAGGTAAACATGTTTGGCATTCTACTACTACTACTAATACGACAACAACAAACACACACACACACATATCAGGTCTTAAGTGCGGAGGGAGCTGGCTGACAGAATGAATCAGAAATTGGGGATCGGTCAATAAGCAGAGTGATCAAAAACACAACCATCATCATCACAGCAGCTATGATCACAATAAGTAAACAGCTGACACAAGTGGTAATCAGAATGCAGATAGTAGAGTCATTTCATTCGCCCATTCTTTCCATTGTTAATATTTTTAAGAGCAAATGACTGTTTAGTAAGATACTGGCTGCATTTATAGATGGTGAACGACAAACTATAGTGAATGACATGTTTTTCTCAAATGGATTCAATAGAGGGAAACATTGCTATTCAGTAAGCATCACCACTGGTTTGGGTCGTCTTTGGCGGATAATGTGATACGGGCCACCTGTCAGACAGTAGACAACAGGAGAAAGTCATTTTGAATGCTTTAGTTGTAGGAAGTCCATCTGCTTCACTTTTCAATCTTTATCCCTGATGATACCCTCTGACTGATTCCAGATTAAAAAGTCTTCTGATTGGCTTGCTGAGTTGCACTGGATACGGAGAAGAGAAGAGACACACAAGCTGAACAGGCTACACGAAAGCCACAATCTCAGGGGTGCTGTAGATAAAACAATGAATGCTGCATTCTTCTCTAGATGACAGAAGTTATGTACAGATTGCAGCAAGCTGGAGGCCAACACAAAAACACACAGCGGGGGTAGGGGGGGGGGGGGGGGGGGGGGGGGGGGGGAAGAGAGAGAGAGAGGTTTGTGGCTGCGGAGGTTAATGAATAAAGAAATGACAAAAATCACGCGACACAACTCAGCCCATGTCCCACTGGCTCTCTGATAAGTGTGGATGTGGTTTCTGACCAGAGACAGAAAATCACCAGCGACATTCAAGCTGCAGGCCAAACAGCTAATAGTCTCCAGCCTCCTTATCAGTATCCTGCACTGCCTGCCAGCCCAGAGGACACACACACGAGCACGCATGCACGCTGAGACACTCAAAAGAAATGAATGACAGACCTGACTTTATGATGGTGTGTGTGTTTGTGTGAGTGTGTGTTTCTCAACACAGGACAGACATGCTTTGACTATTTATAGTCACAATTTATATAATTTAAAACATGTATTGTATGTGTTTGTGGTTCATTTGCAGGTGTAGCAGTTCAGGTTGGTGTATTTCATTCGACCAAATACTGTATGTACATTTTCATCTACAATTTGAGTGTAAACTGGACGAACCAGCTAATGGATACGACAATTAGAAAAGGCCCTTTGACAACTCAGTTTAATCATAAAAGGAGCCAGTGGCTGAATGTGCGTCACACTGAGGTCTGCTGTACTTTTCACCACTAGCAGAGACATTTACATTTCACAATCGAGACCGGTCGAGACACATACTGAGCTCTACTTAGAACAAATATGAATAACATGGTGAATCCCACTGTTCTTCCATCCATTGTAATAAATGAGTCAGTCAGTAGTATCTGACACAAAAGACCAATTAAAACGTGCCCAGTTCTCTCTCCACCTTTCTCTCATACGTGGGTTTGATGGCCAACCTGGCTTGTTTTGTTTCCTTGTTGCAAACTCTAATTGTTTTTGTCTTGATGCTTCTGATGTTCTATGTAAAGTGCTTTAAATTGTGCTTATTGCTGAGATATGCAATGTAAATACACGTTGCAGGCTTGACTTTGTTTACTGTCAGCCCAATTGATAGAAATGGGCTGACAGTAAACAATTCCCATTTCTTTTTTGAGACATTTCAAAAGTTTAATGGAAATTCATTTGGCAATTGAATGGACCACAGCCGGTGAGAAAGCAAAAGAGAAAGGAAGAGACAGGTGAAGAATGTTAACGTCTCTTCATCATGACACACATTACAGTTGCACGCAGACTTTGAAGTTCAAATAAAGAGTGAGACTCAGCAGGAGCGCCGATAAAAAACAAGATAGTCATTTATTGGCATCAACAATGCATGAAGTTATGGCAACAGAAATCAATGTTGAATTGTGCACACCATCACTGGATAGTATCAGCGTGAATGTAAATATTTTTCTTTATTCTGTTTACCTGAACAGTATAAGTATTTACATGACAGCACGTAAAGAGAAGCATAACTCCTCTTTACATTGTATTCATGCATATATACTGTCTAGCAGTGGTCTGATGAAGTCCCTGTAGTCTGAATCCATTCATCTGGTTTCTCTTTATCTTCATCTGGTTTCTCAATGTATATGCCATTCAGTATTGGCACTCTTGAAGCAAAGTCTTTCAGTCTGCGCATTAGGAATAATTTCTACCATTAATTCATTATCTGAACTTAATGATTTCACTGCCAAGAGCTTCTCCTTTCTTTCTCTCTTTTCCTTCCACTCAAACAAGCGAGAGAACCTCAAACTGGGTTTTATATTATCTCTAAATATTAGACTTGCAAGGAATAAAAAGAGCTTATCAAGGTGCAAAGTCATCTCTTACTGATTACTCTTCCAACTCCATCCATACCTGTATATCAAATATTATGTATGTACGTTCTTATTCACTGCGCAAGAAGGATGTAACACACTATATATTGCATGTCTATCTCTCTTAGAGAGTGGAAGTTATTCTTTCATGAATGCTTCAATAAAACCTCTTCATAATCTGCAGTATCAACTTGCATGTGTGTGAGAATAATGTGTGTGTTTTAATATGCTGCACTGTCTGTGACTGAACTATTAAAATTATAGTGGTGAAGCTAAAATGAAGAGTCTAATACAAACTTGAAAAGGGTGAATAAAAGAGTTAAAAGTCAGCCAAACTTCAGCTTGAACATCAATAGAAGCCATGTTTCAGCCTGTTAATGACGTGGATGTGTGAATCCAGAGTAAAAAGTGAAATGAAGAAAATAATCAATAGACAGAAAACCCGACTTTCTTTCTGCTCAAGTGTGTGGTGGAAACATACTGCACACATGCAATTCATATTGCATTTTAAATATACAGAGTACAGACCATAAGCTCTCGAATGTACTTCAAGTACATACATGTTTAACGGAAGTAGCTCAACATGATGGTGTGGTACAGTTCAATTGCCAAGCATAACTACATTTGCTGGATTTTAATCACGTTAACATACCTGAAGTGTGCAGCTTTATTATGTAGGGAAATAGATATATAGGTTTGGGACTTGGCATTGGCAGATAAGTTCAAGTAGAGCATCACAAAGCCACTAGCAAGACTCTTGTCCTCCCATTAAAATGTATAATGAGGAGGGTGTCCTCATGAAGTGCCTGTTGCCTGCAGCTCTTCATCCTATCAGCTCACTTAGACGGTTGCTACCATTCCTCCTGGAAATATCTTAAAACTGATTCACCGATACCCAACGATGTCAACATCTTCACACGGAGGTATTTGCAGGCACCAATGCCAGTTTTTAAAGCACAGAAAGCTGTAGCTCCTTTACAGTAAAAGCCTAACAAAGGCCAATTCAGATAAAAGCTATTATTGTGGGGCAAGGAAATTATCCAGCCATCAAATCAACCAAAAAGACCAGGAACAGAGAGTAGTTGCTGATATAAAAAAGAACAATGTCCTCACTCCACTGGTGACCTGGGGTAATATTGCAAGGTGATGGATTTCATGAAAACCCATGATGGGAAGTGAAACATATCCCAATAAGCCTGGCTGACAGCTCTGACAGATACAAACACACTGGCAAGCACACTCGAATTACAGGTCAAACTACAAGGTGGCATGTTAGATACTGATTGGCCTTGAGGGACCTGGATTCTTCCATGGGGGTTGACATGTTGACTGTTGTAGTTTTGTTCTGTATCCTTGGAGAAGGAATTACATTTTGATTTACAGCTTAAATTAGAGGGTCATTTGAGTCGCTAGAGTCCGATCAAAACCCTTGATTTCTCTCTTGGACAGGCACAACCAACTGGTGTGTGTGTGTGTGTGTGTGTGTGTGGGTGTGTGTGTGTGTATGTGTGTGTGTGTGTACAGGACAGCAGCTTTGAATATTTTATCTTCTACGTGCTGCTTCCTACACCAAAGTGGGCTGAGGCAATTTACCTCCGACACAAACACCATTTGCAGAGTCAGCAATGCACACATGCCCACACACACACATAAGGATATTTATAGGCCGACTTTTCTGGCATATTAAAAAAGGGCACAAATTAGAAAATAGTTATAGTTATATAAATCCCATTACATTTTGCAACTATCAACATCAACGAGTACAGGAGAGGAAACACACCAAATGAAATGGTTCTAGAGAGCATACATATTAGAGAGAGAGAAAGACACATAAAGGCAGGTGGTAAATGTGAAAAGACCAAAGAAAATGAAATGAAAGACACTGTCGGAAATGAGCAGTTGAAGAAAGAAAAGGAGGGTTGATTATTTTGTGTTTTGTTTACTGCTCTTTTCTGTCCTGGTAGGACAAAAACACCTAGCAGAGATTACACAGAGATACAGTTTTCTGGCTGCCGTGCCTTGGTCACCCTGTCTTCAGTGATCTGTGAGCGAGACGTCGCAGCAATGAACAGGGGAAGTGATTTTCAAGCATACAAATTTTCGGTTGGCATTCAATGGTTATGCAAGTTTGTTTTTATTTGAGGTCACAGCTGACCTGAGAAAGAAGCTGATAGGATATCTCCTGGCTGCATGCCTCAGAATCTCAATAGATGGACCTGGACCTGAAACATGCTCATTTGTATTTTCATACTGGCAAACAATTGAAAACCGCAAGTATGCCGCCTTCACTGGAACAGGAAAAGATGTGAAATGATTATAGTGAAGGTGTATCTATAAATTGAATCAAACACTGAGAATGTAGAACAAGTTACACACAGACACTCCATCAATATATTGTCACTATCTATATGAAAACAAATAGCTGGTAATAGCCGACAACAGCTAGGTGGTGAACACATGATTACCTTCTGTGTTAACGGTCAATGTCATTGATCTTCTAAATGATACATGTAGCAATACTTGTCTGTGCAGCCACAGTTCATCTCCAATCATAAAGCTAAGCACTGGATTCACAAGCTATAAAACATAGATCAGAACAAGACAAAGACTGGCATACGGAGAGCAACAGAGGGAGCAGGGAGAAGACAACAGGGAAAACAGAGAAGCACACACAACAAGCTTTTATCCAAGAATCTAAATCCCCATGCACAAGTGTGCACACACACACACACACACACACACACACACACACAATAGCATGTGACAATGTCACAATTTATTTTTCATCGCATCAATCTACAAAGCCGTGCTGCTCTACACACTGATGCAGAGAGATTTCCTTTGATTGGCTCTTGGACATGTGCAGCACTTCACATCAATGTTTGATTACACTACTGAATATATCAGATTATATCATTCACATGAGTCTTGTCAAAATGAGAAGCAGTGATCCTATAAAGTACAGTCGGAGATGATATAACTGGCTGCCTGTCATTATTAGCACTGGTGCAGTGACCGTTTGGCCATTTGCTTTTCCTACCGTTTTGATCACCCGAACACCTTCCCACTCCAGATTGCACACGATACGAGATTGGGGGCATTTCTATTGCCTCTCAACTACTCTAAACATGGCGACACCTGAGCCGGCGGCTCGTAGCAAACCGCCCTAACAGTACAGACTGTGGCAAAAGTGCTGACACAGCTAACGGTGTTTACCTGAGGGGAACCCGGAGGGTGGGTGCTACACTTCCGCGATGATGATGTCAGTAGGGACGGCGTGATCAGCTGTTACGTCATATGAGTGCAGTGCAGAACGGCCGGTGGCCGTGAGCTAACCAGTTGGGAAAGATCACGTGCACTAAAGGCATGTGCGTCCGGCGATGTCAACAAAGCAAGGAGCTCTGATGACGACACACACAGAGGGAGAGTGACTTCATTTTCAGGCTGACACTTCTACTATCTTTTACGTGGCAAATAGTTGCTGCTATATTAATGCTCAGAATGTCCAATATTGCTCCTTTAATAACTTAGTCACAATGAAGATGAAATACAGTATATAAGACATGCAGTCAGACCAGCTAGTACAACACATTTAATAAAATGGCAGTATGAATAAGTTAGTGGCACTCTTTCATGGGGTAATTTACCATTGTTATTATTTTTTATGAACTTAGCAGCAGTCCTCATAGTCTTCTTTGGAAGCTCTCTCAGATTCTAGTCTAAAAAACTAAAACCTATAATAGTAAAACAACTACATTTAGTGGGAGAAGTTATTTCATCCATTACCATTGGTCTTTATGTGAAAATGTCTTTAGGAAAAAATGACTAAATGATTGTACACTTCTGAATTGGGCCATAATTGCCAATAGGACACTCCTTGCATTACCATAAACTGTCGGAGATAAACATTTAGCATCTTGTGCTCACCAGACTAAATCTACTTTCTTTGATGTTAAAATGGTGACAGATTAATTTTGAATTGAGCTTTTTACAATAAATGAAAAAATCTCTCTTGACTTTTATGTGCTGCAATGGTTCTTTGCTGAACGAACATCTTTGTGTGTGTTTACGACTCATTGAATAAATAAAGACTCCAATTTATTTTCTATCTAAACATAAACATTGGGAGTATTGAGGAGGGGTTGTGAACCTCCAGTGACCCCCCAATCACCACACACACACACACACACACACACACACACACACACACACACACACAAAGTAAAAAGAGACTGAATGTGTGAGCCGGGCTGCTCTATATAACTCTATATGCAACACTTCATCAGCAATTAATGGAGCATGAAACGAGAGTGCGAAGAGCCAGGAGACTCAGCACTAAAGATAGTAGAAAGATAGAAAGAAGAGAAAGGGGAGTGGGGTGGTGTGGGACAGAAAATGCAAAAGGATCAGAGTAGGAAAGAATAACAGAATGACAGATGTTACACCAACCTTTGTCTTATTACACTCAAATATTGGCTTAATGAGTGAGGGTGAAAGAAAGAGAAGCTTTTGGTTGGCTGCACAGCCCAGGGGGAGGAGCTGGATGTGATTCATGAGCAGCATGGCAAAATGTGGGGGTCACCTCCACTATGCATGTCTTATAAACATGCAGATGGCAATGACAATATCAACAACAACGTTATTGAGAGAAACAACATAACCAAATGAATATCATTTCCAAAAAGGCATCACATGACTGCCATGGATTTTGATGATCTTCATTCCCTGTGGTCCCGGGCGACTGTGGGTCAGTGGTTAGTAGGTTTTTCGAAATTGCTTTTTTCAACAGAAATAACCTAGAAATTGCTACCGATGGACAGAAATCCTACACATTAAGGCTGTCAACAAATAATCTTTTTAATTGTAAAAAAAAGAAGACAAATCAAATTAAATTGTGAGATAGCAAAAGGTTTACACTCCTCGTTCATACCCTCTCTGAGTGTTCACCCTCCTGGTGATGTCTAAGTGAATTACATCCTCTCTGCTGCAGACCTCTCATCCCTGGTGCTCAGCATCAAACCAATCTGTTACCTTTATATTACAGCCTGACAGCAACAATGTTAATTCCTCATATCTCCCTTCCGTGAGTTAGTAAGTACAATAATTGACGGCTATATGGAAAATATGCACATACGGTTACGATGGTTATTAACACACTCCTTTACATCCGTCAGAGTTTGTTGCTCTCAATGTAACCCTGGGATAGACTTGGCTGCCACCAGCATGCTGTTAAGTCCTTAGTTTTCAAGTGGGAAATCACTTGAGGGAAAAGTTATCTTCGAGATGTGTCAAAATCCACTCTTGGATATAATCTATGAAAATGTAGTACTGGGTATATGCAAAATCAACACAGGGGCCATACACACACACACACACACACACACAAGAAAGAAGTTATAGCAAGTGACAGCCCCTGAGAGACTGTCAGAGCGTGGCAAAGAAATGAGTGCTGATAAAAGATGACAATATCTAATCCTCGTCGAGGGACTCAGCTGAGACAGGCTCTCTGTCTCTTTCATACATACAGAGAGCTCACAGAGCTTCGGAGCTGAGGGGTGCCACACAGGCAGGCAACTAGGCATGTGATGCTTATAAAGACAACATTATTACACACTGATAGAGATGTAGATGCGGAGATATTCCTCGCAAGTGAGGCACCTGCTTTTCAGCACTGAGGCAGTAAACAGCAGAACTCCTTGTCAACACTTCAGAGACAAGGAGGGAGAAAGAGGGACTCGGAGAGAAGAGAGAAGAAGAGGGTACAGGCGAGAAGTAGAACGCCTTCAAAAGGAAAGAAGCAATGATCTTTGTGATCAAAGTCGGGGTGCTTGATTAAACAGCAGGCTTTTTGTATCACTGAAGAGGTATGGGGGAAAGAAAAGTTGGGAGAAGATGCCAACCATACATAAGGCTCAAAGGGAATTTGTCATGTTGCCGGATAAATTTAATAAAGACGTAATGTTCATCAAGTGTCCTCTTTCCACCAATCCTTATTGTTTTACATGTCTAAGCTACAGTGGCAGGAGGCCAAGAAAGGTAGCCCAGAGGTGTTTCTCCTCAGCCACATCATCCAGCTCTTCATAGGGAGTACCGAGACACTTCCAGGACAAATGGGATATATAATCATGTTCAGGTTCAACCAGGGCCTCCTCTCAGTTAGATATGCCCAAAATACCTCCATAGGGTGGCATCCACCTCAACTGGTTCTTTCAGCTCATTTGTTATACTACTCTGTGATCCTTCTGGCTTTTTGAAATCCTTAAACTTCCCCTGTGGTTGAGTACAGACACCCTGCGAAGGAAATTCCTTTCAACTGCTTGTATAAGCTATTTCATTATTTGGCTCACAGCCCAAAACTCAAGGTCACGCTTCCTCTGACTCTCACTTGTGATCTCACAACTCAGCGGCAGAAGAGCATGCCTTTAGACTTGGAGGTGCTGACCAACATCTTTAACAATTCATATTTTCACCAAACTGGATACTTTCCATTCCTCAGCTGTAGAGATACCCAAGTGTTTCAGAGGTAAGAAATCTAATTACTTTCTAGTTTACAGTGGCACACTGATATCCTTTGCTGCAAGCTGAATAGATTAGACTTAATACTTTCCTCTTTAATAATGCTTATAGTTAGGGCTGAAATAGATTTGCCCTGGTCCAGCCCCTAGATATGCTGCTATAGGCTTATAAGCTGCTGGGGGATGTTTTAGGATACACTGAGCACCTATCTCCTCTTCTCTCTCTCCTTATGGATGAATTTACATCTCTCCATTGCACATCATTAACTCTGCTTCCTCCCCGGAGTCTTTGTGACTTCACATCTCATAGGGTCCATTGGACCTGGCTGTGTCTGATGCCTCCTGCCTGGTGGGCCGGCCTCCTGTCATGGCCATTCTGATGCGCCCCTCCTCTCTACCTCCTTCTGTTTCATGGATTGTGGAGGTCTGGATCATGGTCCGTGCCTACTACGAATTATTCATACATTCTGGCATATTCATGTAATGTGTTTATGTAACTCTGTAACGTTGTTCATTTTGTACACATGCCATCTATTGCTTCTGTCCATTCGGGGAGAGAGATCCTCCTCTATTGCTCTCCTGAAGGTTTCTTCCCTTTTTTCCCTGTCAAAGGTTATTTTTTATTTCTTGGTAGTTTTTCCTGATCCGATGTGAGGTCAGGGATGGTGAGGACAGGGATGTTGTATCTGTACAGATTGTAAAGCCCTCTGAGGCAAATTTGTAATTTGTGATATTGGGGTATACAAAATAAACTGAATTTAATTGTATAACATTTATATATTTCAACAATGTAAGTGTTTCCTGTGAATCAGAAATACTTAGAATAGAACTGATATTTGAGGGTACAGGTATAAGCCACTTACACAAATTGAGAACTGTCGTCGGCTGCATTAATTAAGTGTTGGTAATGAAAGTAGCAGGATTGGGTCGTGGGATTTTAAATATTGGCGACATGATACAGATTTGGCACCAAGATACAACTGTTGTTCTTTCACTTTCCAGTGTGTCTACAGGGAACTCGCAGACATTAATACATCAGTGCTCCCTGTCAGACGGACACATTATTTCTCAGGGCATTTCATCACCTTGCTAGCGATGGTTGAAAATATCTAGATGACATGAGGGAGTAGCCTCCCTTCTCCTCTCCTCTTTTGTTAAGTGCCAGCCTCCAACAAACACAGTATACATCTCACACTGATTGCCTCCTCAACATGCCAAATGGGAAAATATACACCACATTGCCTCATCTCTACAATTAATAAGTTGCAAGACGTACATATATATCTCTTAAAATGTAATGATATTTAGAAACATGAACAATTGTAGCTGCTGACAATAAGTGCCTATCGATGGCAGCTAAATGCTAAGTCCAGGCCCTTTCACACATCCTAAGTTTCATCCAGAACAGTAGCATGGTTGGGCATACTCTTGGTTTGAGTAATGTGAATTCAGATGTGTGCGTCTGTATTGGTACTGAAATGGATCATTCCTCTTGAGGGAAGCCACCTCTGTTCCCCCTGCAACTTTGCCACGGACCATGAGCATCAAGGTGAGCTGGGTTACAGCTGATCAATACTTGGAGCACATCGAAACTCAAATTGATGTGGATCTTTGATTTTTTTTGACTCCCCCCGTCCCTTTGCCAGCGGGCCATCCCAGCCAGTTGCTTGTAGACATGGATTTTCTTTGATAGACGCCTTCTTGACTGCTGCTAGAGGCTCATTAAGCCAATGCCCTTCACTGAATGCAGCTGTGCGGTATATTTGCATTTAAATCACTGCGGAGATGTGGATGTGCATGTTTTTAAAGCGATTAAAAACAATATACATTTTTAAATTGGTAATGATATACATTTATTAATAATTTAGAATAATATTCTAACAACACAACAACGTAAAACTGTTTATACAAACAAATCACATGAGTTAGTTCACTTGGTCTTTTTATATTTACTTATTATTTGTTACAAACTTGTGAGGATTTTATAAATAAAGGCCTTCTCCATGTGACTGTACTCCATGCACATTAGTAATAATAGTCAACTACTGTAGGTGACATTGAAGTTGTGTGTTTAATTACATTTTCTAGCTGCTAATAAAATCCCTGGTGCACCAAGGCACTTTGGGAAATAGCCCTCCCATTATGTACCAGGGCAACCTTAGCCCGGTCGTAACCAGATGCTGCAGAGGAATGATTATCAGATGCCCGAGTCACGGCAACAATCTCCCCTCGATGAGGAGCAGCAGCAACTCAGTTGTAACCTCCCTGATTGCAGAGCTCCTCGTCCTGTCAGGACAAGTTAGGACCATTGCCCTACCGAGAAACCTCTTTTCAGCCACTTGTGTATGTGGTCTCTTTTATTTTCACAAGTTAGAGCCATGTTTCATCACTCCAATTCTTGCCCATTCCCTCAGGATCACTTTCTGTGGCCCTCCTACAGTTTGCATCGTTAACAGAGAGAGAGACACTCCAGAAAAGGTGTCTGTAGCTCACAGCAGTGTTTTGATACATTAGTATTCCTCCCTTTGTCCTTACAAAAAATATTTATGTGTGTCAAAACACACAAGTTCTGACTGGCGGTTAATAAAACTAGAATCACCGCCTCTTGGTTGTAAAGCTCAACCAACCAGTCACGTTGGAGTCTGTATCCGTGTCTGTTAAAAAAATGTCAGCACTTTTGTGTGACAGAGTTTTGGCCCAAAAGATATTTTGTGAGGTCACAATTACCATTGAGTCAAAGTTGACGTTTGTGTGAATTAGAAGAAATTCCCTTTTGGAGTTACCCAACAGTATCCCGTTTAAGTACCTAAAGTAAGATGAGGACTTATTGGATCCTTAAACTCTGTCAATGCTGATTTGCAATGGCTTTTACGTGTTATCTAAATTCACTCACAGATTAATCGAATACAACACAAAAAAAGATTGCAGTGTGGTCATTTTAATTCTGTTATTTTGGTAGCAACGTTTTCTTTTGTATTGACGATGTGTCTGAACTGTCTGAAACATCAGTTTGGAGAAAAAATAGCAAGTTTCTTTGTCCCAGACTGTGTGTATGTGTGTCTCTGCTGGCAGCACCTTTGTGAATACTATGCCCTCTGGCTGGAAATGTGGCAGCTGTGATTTGTAACTGTACCTCTCTTTTTCTCTGAGGCTCAGTCTCAGTTTCATTTCATCACAGTTTTATATTTACTTGGCCAGTCACCAAAGAGCATAACCATTGATATAACCCTTTAAAAGCTAGCGTGGCATTCAAAAGCCATGACAGTTCCAATTAAACTACTTTAAACACTATGTTTTTACTAGACTTGTTCTGATACCAGGATCAGAAATGCATCCGATGAAGCCTAAAATGCTGGATTAGGTAACAACATATCAATACACCGATATGATATCACGTTATCATGTGATTAATCAGCTCTTTTACGCTACATAGGAACAACAACCACACGTATCACTCACTACCCGAGACGTACATCCTGCCTGATCATTACTGCACATTTGCAACTCGCAACAGAAATGAGAAAGAAGGGAGATGTTCACTACCTTTTGGATTGGCACCACTCGGTATTGGCCGATCCTTAAAGTATCGTAATCTGTATCAGAAATGGGGAAAAAAAAGTGTTGCAATATCTCTACTCTACTTTTGACCCTAGAGCTGTGTCTGGTGAATCCACTGTAGAGCTTTACTGTAGTTGTGTCACAAACACACAGTTACTGTAGCTGAAGAAATTCTTGAAAAGCAACCCTAATGCACACAGTTTGAATTTACACAAATACCGTCTGACTAGCCAGGGACGGTTACATCTTGTGATTGTAGATTATGTTCCACTGGGTTTCTCTTTCCGGCCCAGCTCTGTGTCTGAAGAGTGAATCTGTGATTTATCCCTGGGAGACATTCTCCTGCATAAGAGCATCTGTGTAGCAGACACACACACACACACACACACACACACGCGCACACACACAAGCAGATAGTAGTGAGAAGCTGACTGTGATTGATATTGTTTGCATTACAAACATTTGTGTCAAAGAATCCTGCTCCTTCTTCACGTCTCATTAGCTTGTTGCTTGTGATGCTTGTCACAACAACCGAATGGCTGTCCTCCTGTCATTTCAGAATCGGAGTAAGAGAAGAAGAAAAAAAGATCCTCCTGCTGAGGCTTTCAAGATGGATGAGAAAAAGTCAGCAACCTGGAGCTTCAGAGAGATCTACTGTGCTGCTTCAGCACCACTTTGTGTTTTGTCCATTTTAGGAAAGATTTCATGTGACTTGTTTTTGTTGCAGAAGATCAGAAAATCACGAAACTCTGGGCGCAGTTATATTAGTCTCTGGTTGCGGGGATGGCAAATAACCCACTTGGCATGTCAAATCAGGAAGCGTCCATCTTTTGACTGACAGGCTGTCCGTTTAAGTAGGCGCTGTTGATGTTATTGATTATTCACAGTGCCTCTCTAAACCTCCAACGTTAAACCCTCAGAGAGGCGTGATGCTCACAGAGCTGCAGCCAACACAAATCTGCATTTACAGCAGGGCCTCTGTAAGTGTTATCAAGCTCTTCTGTGACACTGACTAAATCACTGTAGAGGGTTTCTGACATCGGAATCTAAAGATTGTACAAGAAGCTTCTAGTGGGGATTGAACAGGACTGCAAAGCTCCCCTGAGCCTTCTTTACAAATGCCCTGCTGTTATAAGATGTCAGGCTCCAGTATCAAAAAAGAACATAGAGAGGCTACGTTTTTACTGAAACTGCTTCCATTTAAATGGAAGCAACAAGCCCAAATCATACAGAAGGAACGGCTAAAGATGGCCAACTCGTGTGAGCGTTTCTAGTTACGACCTGGAGAGTTTCATTTTCACGACAGGTCTTTTTGTGGCCACCAATAATGCAGTGTCAGTCTCCCTCATGCTAACTCTTTCTGTCTGCCATTAGATGAGGGCAGGTAGCGCACAGCAGGTTCATCAGAGCTTGTTTGCTGGAAATGGCTCCTGCTGGTAAAGGGGTTGTGTCATGGTCCTTGCTGTGCCTCTCTCTCCTCCTAGTATCCTGCCTGTGTTTTCCTTTAGTGTGTTTCCCGTTGGTCCCCCGTTTGACCTGTGTGTGGGTACGTGTGTGTGTGTGTGTGTGTGTGTGCCTGGGCGTGGCCTTCCCTTCCCCTCCTGCTGCCAATTAACCTGCATACATGTGCAACCCATTGATGTGAATGTGAATGCCCCACAGTTTATCTACCCCAGTTCTCCCTCCACTCCTCGCCAGATCGTCACACTGAACTACTTCTACAGCCAAACTTGATTCCTGACTAATTGTTTGTTTCGACCTTCTGTCTAACCTGTGCTTCCCTCAGCCTCAGCCTCAGTCCCACTGCTTCCCCTCGGAACCCCCTGTTCTCAGCCTTGCCGACCCAGTGGACCACCAGTCCTCACGGATTCTTCCTGTCCAGCTCGTATAGGACGCCTATCCTAAATCCCCAATCCCTTTCCAACTCTGGTTCAGTTAAATAAAGATAACTATGAACTACTCTTCCTCCGTTGTTCTTGCTCTTGGATCCAGCCCCGCACAACCGATGGCAGGTTGTTCCTCCTTTAAGGCCACAAATCAGAAAAAGTCCTTTAAAGCCTAAAGCAGGATGTTTGGCAAAGCATTGTACAAATAAATCAGATCCACATCTCACCTCTGAAAGGTGAAACTAGGCTTTCCTCAGCCAATCAGAGTAGATACAGTAGAAGGGTCATTGGAGTCCCTTTGATGTTAAAGTAGTGGCTGGAGAAAGATAAGAGGTAGCGTGGATTGTGGACAAGAGAATAAATATATATGTACGTATGCTTATTGTTAGGTCAAACTAAAATCGTTCCCCTCTTTCTTTCTCCTTTTGACTAATTGAATTGAATGTGAATGCCTCAAGCAAATAGCTATGCCCTAACTAAAAAAGTGTGCATGGATGGGCTCTTGTGTATTTTGTGTAGTGTGTGTGTTTGCTGTGTGCGGGGTAGTCTATCTGGTTCACCTGTGAGAGACCTAACAGTCTGTGGTTTTATGGCTCTACTTCCAGCATGATGCTGTGAGCCAGTCAGCTATTTTACAGCACCCCATTTGAAGCTGGCCTCTTCTAGCTGAATCACCACTAATCTATCAGACACTATCCGCAGACCACTATGGTGCTCATGAACACAAGCAGAAGTGGGGAGGGAAGGTGTCAGCAAAGGAAAGAAATAGGACACCACATAGAGCTAAGCACCAAAGACCAAGCATGCGCCATCCTCTATCTGATCTCTGAGAGCACATGAACACACAGACAGACCATGGCCACACCAAGTCTCTCTCTCTCTCTCATTGATTACAAGGTTCCAATCAAGGCTGTCAGTCAGTACATAATAAGTAATTGATCACTCTATGGATCCCTGTGTGTGTCTACAGGAGAGGGGGTGGATGTGCTTCTTGAATGTATTTGTTTCCTCGATGACTTTCTTCCTTATCATATACATTAGCTTTCCCCTTCCATTTCTTCATGTTAATATCTTCAAAATTAGGCCCTAGTGATCTACACACACACATACACATGCGTGCACACACAAACACGTGTATGTATGTATACACACACACACACCACACACAGTGAGACCTCGTTTCATGCGGAAATGTATATTAGCTCCTGTTTGTGCTTGAATTGATTTTCTGTTGTCCAATTTGCAAACCTAACAGAAGCCTAATCTTTCTCTGTCCCTCTTCGTATTAATGAGTGTGCTTTCTTCCTCAGCAACAGGGACAATTATGTGTGTGTGTGTGTGTGTGTGTATGTGTGTGTGTGTGTTAAATTAGACAGGTAAATGGAGTGATAAAGGGAAGCCTTTTCTTACCTTCAATTCTCTGTTTTGTTCTCAACATAAATAAAAAGTGAAAAAAAAAAAAGAGTGAAGCGCCAATTCGGATTTGTGCATATTCTTTCAAAGAATAATGACAGGAAAGGCTCCAGAACGCCCTGAAAAACAATTTCAAATTCTATAATGTATCCTTTTACTTCTTCTATGATAGTTATTACTTAACACACACACACACAATTCAAATAATTAGGTAAGACATAATCATAGTTTTATTAATTTCTTGCTTTGAACTTTGAAAAAAAAAGCCTTGACATTATTAGTTGTAATTTAAATCATAAGCTGCTCAGAGCCTGGTAGGAAATTACTGGCTTGGATTATTTTTGAAAATAGCCCAAAGTACTGAAGACAAACCTCACTGG
Organism: Cyclopterus lumpus; assembly: GCF_009769545.1. Taxonomy (NCBI): domain Eukaryota; kingdom Metazoa; phylum Chordata; class Actinopteri; order Perciformes; family Cyclopteridae; genus Cyclopterus; species Cyclopterus lumpus. The sequence goes on along the minus strand of NC_046975.1, from coordinate 12,431,490 downwards.
CCTCTTGTGTGCAAAGTGAATTCAATTTTTTTGTAGAAGTAGAAAATAGCCAACTTTTCCCCTTAAAAACAATACATGTATCCCTTTGCAGTGATACACCTCCACCAGCTACTCTCAGAACAACAAGGGACAGTATGAATTCATAATTTCTGCTTGATCCAAACCATGGTTTCTGAGATCATATTTAAGAGGAAATTGTGTTATTTTAAAGTTATTTTAAATTATCACAACAATCATTAATAATGGAGTGAGCAAAGTTGCAGCCTGTGGGGAGTCGCCCATGCTCTGAGCGTCCCCTGGCACACGACTTCTAGCACTGCACTTCTGCCCGCAAAGCTTTCACCTGCTCGCTCGCGAGTGTTTTTTCTTGTTGACAGTAATTAAGCGGTTTCACTGGTTACAAACCTCGTCTTTGGATTGGCCGGATATCACTCCCGACACAGAAGCTAGGTGGCGGTTTTAAGGTGGTTGGCAATCTGCCACTGAACACTGAATATTGTACTTTTGACTCTACTACATCTCAGAGGTAAATATTGTACTTGAAAGACAAAGCATGTTAATAGTGTTTTGAAATATATTTATTGCATATTATACTGTTACTCGTATGTATAAATTGGCATCCTTTTAATCAACTACATCATTCTATTACATACAATGTGTGTTGCATAGTTAAACCTCTTGTGACAAACAGCTCAAAGAAACTTTGTGTTAATTGATTTAAAAAAAAGAGAAATATGTTGTTTCATATGCTATGAGGTTTGGAACCAGTTAAATCTAGTGATACAATGGTGAATAGGTCCGCCCACTTACTGTCAAAAAGAAAAAAACAGGTGAAGTTGTGCACGTGAGCAGGTGAAAGTGTTGTGAGAGGAAGAGCAGTGATTGAAGTTGTGTGTCAGGGGGCTCAAAGAATGGTTTTCTCCTCACAAGATGCAATTTTGTGTTGGCGCTAGCAGAGCTATTCTGCGCGGAGTGATGTGCAAGCGCTCGCAAAAGTAGTTTTCATTTAGTTATGGAAGAGTTGCACGTGCAGGACCGCTACACACGAGCGCACGTGGATCTTAATGGTGCTTTCAAAGTGAGAATGTTTTTTCTTTTTCTATTTAGGTGATGACGTCGTATGATATGATGCCATTTGAAAAACCTCAATAGAAGCTTTGAATGCCATTATTGTGGCATAACAATCAATCAGATTGATTTGAATGTGTCGAAGAACTCTACATACTGAACGATGATCCATTTATTTTCTCTCTCCGTTCTGAAACTTTCACGAGTGACACACAGCTAATCAATGCAAATGTATGGATTGAATTACCATTTCACACTAATCCACCATTTTAATGTGGATAATCAACTCTGCGGTCTATTCCTGCATTCAGATGACCGTGAACAACATCAGTCACTGAAGCTAGATCGTGTTATGTAAGTGAAGTAGAGAGCATACGAAGATGAGGAGAGAAAAAGCTGATTCAACACTGGGAGGAAAGATGTGTGGCAGGTTTTCTCCCAGTACAGGTTTCCACTGCACGTAGCTTCTAAGTTTTTTATAGCTGTAGATTCTCACACATCCACAAAGCTGCAGTAAAGAAACAGCTGGGCCATTAACAGCTCATAATGTGGGCTCTATACATCCACAATCCGTGCAGTGTTGATGAGATGGAAAGAAAGTCTGTCAGCTCAGAAACTGTCAGACCAGAACTGGAAAGAAAAGCTGAGACAAACAACCGAGTGGAGGCCAACAGATTTTCTGTCCACATTTCGCTGTGGGAACACGACAACTACAGGAGAGTGAAGGCTTTCATTTGATTTGGGATACTTGATAATCTGACAGAGTCATCACTTAGCCGTTTATACTTACTGCTTCTTTTCTTTCTTGTTTCCTTTAAGCCTCACTTGTTTGTTTGTTTGTTTGTACGCCTTCCTCTTATCTATGATTATTTTCTTCTCCCCTAATGTGAAATATGTATACAAACCCGAATATATTTCACGTGCTCCCATAAAATGATGACTCCCATCAGTCAGCACGGTTGATTATATTTATGCGTATTTTAATGCAAAGCGTGAATCCCGGTTCACATTAAACATATCTTACATGATCTATCATTGACATATTTATATTGCTTCTGTCCATCTGGGGAGAGGGATCCTCCTCTGTTGCTCTCCTGAACAGGGATGTGTACAGATTGTAAAGCCCTATGAGGCAAATTTGTGATTTTGGGCTATACAAAATAAACTGAATTGAATTGAAGCTCAAGCAAAAGTTCAGCCAGGAAGACACTCTTTACACTCTGGTTCATTCATAAGCAGTCTCTTAGTCTTGTAGCAATTACTCCATCAGCTGATTGGGGGCGGGACGATGAATGAACCAATCGGAGGCAGCGCAGTTCTTTAAGCCAATCACTGCGTCGTTGGCAATCTTTTAAACATGCTTTCCTCTCTGCTGCTGTCAGTTGTCGTTTCAGCTCAAATCTGATGCGACCGTCCTCCACACCAGGCTCCTCCAATCAGTGTTACAGCAACTCTTCTACTACCACCCGTGTCTGGACTCCAGGGGGGATTCTGCCTTCGCAGATATCAGCATCTCTACCCCTTCCTAATCGCGTCCAATCGCCAAAGACTTTGCACTATTTCAATATGCAATTGTAATAAATTATTGTTAAACTCTTAATACCAGTCTCTCCTAATTGAAATGAATGTGTCTGATTGTGTGGGCTTGGCAGACGTAAGTGTGATAATGAATGTGTGCTGGTGATTATTTATAGGATACTGTTCGGAGTTTGCTACTTGTATAACAGATTTTAGCTAAAAAAATATTATTAAATAATCCCGGTGGGTTTTGCGGAATATCTTTCCTAAAACGCGATATAAAACTTCTGTAAATACTCCCCAACCTAAACCGAAATTGGGCTATAAGTTGTAACAATAAAAGTAAATTAAAAGTGTTACGTTGTCTATTAAACATGAAAACTACTAAAACTAAAATTGCGTGGTTTCACAAAAATATATTCTACGGGAAAAGGGACCTTTATCACCTTTTTTGAGTAATGCTTTGAGTGAAATGCCAACTATATTACCCAGCAACTCACTCTGTCTTTCAGTCTTTTCACCTCCTCCTCCACCTCCTCTTATTATATCTCCTGGCTGACAACACACCTTGTCTCACAAAAACTATCCGCTTCCTCTGTTGCCACTTACAGTAGCTTCTGTCACAGTTTTTTAGTCCAACTGTCTTCATCTTAATCTTTCTTCTTGTCTCCTCCCGTGTTGCTCCTTCAGGTATCGGCAATATCACATTGCACAACACCCTTCTCCTTCTCTTCACAGTCCCCTTCAACACAGATCTTCTTCTGACAATATAATTTCCCTGGAGGGCAGCTGTCTCCCATTATTGTCATATCTGTTTTATGTTTGCACTGGTAGCATGTGTATATGATACTGATGCATGCACTGCTCATACCTCTGCTTGGCTGAATAAACCTTCCTGGTAACCGCAGAAAATTTAAACAAGAATTGCCAACTCTAAGGAATTGATCTGATATTAATGGAAGCAAACTGTTTGCTTTACTCCCCGTATTCCTGCAACTGCTCAATGTTTGTTGACTCTAGGGAAGCAAAGAAGAGTTTGGTTGTAACGTTGCTATATCCAGCATTCAGCTGCAAAAGCAAACTGGACAACGTGCTCAGCTCAGTCCGCAAAGCCCCTGAAGGCCCACCCCTCCTGCTGCTTTTATTTAAATACACAAATTACAACATACAAATACATAGTTAACAGACTGTTTCACCTTGTTTCTAGTCTTTGAAGTAGTAGTTACACAGAAATGAGATGGCAACACATAATGTACCTTGGTTTCCAGCAGCTACAGCATCAGCACCAAGTCAGGACGAACCAGAATGACTCCAGCTCTCCAGCTGCAGTTGTTCCAACTTTCAGAGCCTGGATTGCAGCTTCTCCAGAGGCAAGGTGATTAACGAGTAAAGACGGTTTACAAGATTACTGATGAAGCAGAACTTTGGGACTGGCATAGTTATCACTTATCTCTTTTGTTTCTGCCTATTTCTGCCTCTCGTTTGTGTTCATAGTCAAGCGTTTAATTATTTCTCATTTTCGCTGTCTATTATTATTGCTGCCTCAACTTTTACACACTACTTCATCGCTTTGTTCCGTTTGAGAAGAGAAGGAGTGAGTTAGTGAGACACACTTTAGTAGGTAAGGGGGGGGGGGGGGGGGGTAAACAAGTGTGAAGAGAAAGTCATTTTCCATTTTGTTGCTAACTCAAGCTTTTCCCATCATTTCTTTGAATTAGGAATAAGAGACTGTGAGTTCAGAGACAGACATTAAGTGAATTGAAGTACATTGTGCTGATAATGCTTCAACATTTGAATGCAGGACTTTTACTGAGCTATATTAATAGTTTTACTTTCGAAACACTTCTACTGCCAATACCGACTTTCTCATTTAAGGGTCTGTACTGCCCCATTATTATCCATTAATTCCAAAGTCACCCAAGTAACGCAAGTAGTACTGGATGCCAAGTGTGAAATAGATGAGTGGTCCTCGAGATATGCGAAGAACACACAGACAGCGATTCCTTGCTTTTTTCTTGAAACTAACCCATATAAAAATCTGACTTTCTAGCCTTCCTACATGGAAATTCACTTCTGATTTCCCATATTTCTTCATTCTCTTGTTTATAGTCCTTACTCTGTGATCTTCCCTCATCAACATCTGTTCTTATGTTATCTGATCTTTTCTCCACTCCGTCTTTTACATTTTATCCATCTTGCACAGATTGAATATTACTGAGACAAAGTAAAACAAGAGGAAAGAGCCAAAGTATCCAGTTAAGAAAAAGAAAATCCTCCCTAAGGCAGTGGTGTTAACTAATCTTAAGACTGTCTCAGACTTTTACCCTCTTTTATACTACACAAGTCATGTCAGTATACTATAAAGTATGATGAAACATATCCAGATACGAATTGCCTCCTGTTTTAAGCAAAAAAAAACTTGGATAATTACTGAAGTTAAAGGCAAACTGAAGGCTAACTTATGGTCTTTTAAGCGTTGTTTAAAACGTTTGCACTTGGCACCGTAGTGCGAAACCTCTGCAGATGGCGTGCGAGCTTTGGGCATTTTCATAGGCGTTTATATTTTCTGCGCTATTCGTTGCATTACTCTCCCAAATTCCAGAGGACGACCAAACGAAATGATCTGTGAAGAATCAAAAATACAACGGGTGTAATGCATAGACTGCAGATGTGACTGGCGGACTCCTACGCCCACCATGCGCTGGGCGTGATTACATGGGGCTTAGCTCAGGCTTCACTACAGCGAGTTGGAGGCAGTCCCATACCTTGTCCTCTGCATTATGTATAAAAGTGTGTCTGTGTGTGTGTGCGCTCACGGACACAAATGACAGCAAATTATTTACATCAATATCGAAATTGCAAAGTCATGCTTTAAGTGCCAACTGATGATGTCACAGTCAGGGTTCCAGGTTGAGGCTAAACAGCATTAAAGATTTACCGCCTGCTGTTTTTCATTTCATGCACGGGCCGGGTGACATCCCCATTTCCAGACATGGCTTTGCCTGGTTGTGATATTAATGCACATATTTGTTGTGGAGCATCGCACATTCCACACACGCACTCACACTCACACACACACAGAGAAAGAGTTCTCTGAATTGAGCAAATTGAAAAATGGTTTCTATCACAGTTCTTCTGAGAATAACCACTTCGACTTAACGATTCCTACTTTAGTGCCAATGAGAATCCATCCCATTGTGTCAGACGGTCACTGATTAACGGAGAGTCCCTCAGCACTGACTCACGCTTCTTTTCCATTATTAAAGTATAAATCCATCATCATCTATGATTGTAGTTTAGATAAAGAATCAAGAATCACTGTTGACTGTGGTTGAAGGATAGCTTTTACACAACTATTCAAATCAATCAATAAAAAAGACAATTTGCCTTAAACCTAAACTTGAAAAGTAAAATAAGTATGACATTTTATTTTACTCGTTCAATACTGTAAACGCCAGAAAAGTGTATATTGTGGATTAGGACTGTGGATTTTGTCAAAAAGATCATCATCTAATTATATTTGAGTGTGTTGGTCTCGTGATGCTTCAAGATTATATTGACTAAAGACAATTAAAGAGATGATCCACTGCTAATTTGAAGATGATTTAAACAAGATAAAAACAAGTGCAAAATTAGTTCTGACACTGAGGTTGTTCAAATGCACCAAGCGCCAACACCAACGATCATTAACAAAGAGTGATAAAGCGTTCCGGTAGCAGCTTCTCATTTTTAGCCGACGCCAGACAGTCACTTTCATCAGATAAAAAGACAAATGTTTCTGGGAGCAGATCATATCAGCTGTCGCTAATTAATGCAAATTCCATGAGTAACTTGATAACTGGCCTACAATTTAAAGTGTCTGCTGTCTGGTTCAAGTGCTCTCAGCAAGCCATCGACTGTAACTCTGCTGTGGACTGAATGTTTCTTCCAACTCTCTGTGTGTGTGTGTGTGTGTGTGTGTGTGTGTGTGTGTGTGTGTGTGTGTGTGTGTGTGTGTGTGTGTGTGTGTTATTGTGTGTGATAGGACTTCTCTCTAGTGGATCACGCACAACACTTTCAGGAATCTTGTTCTCCCAGTTCATCTTTCTTTCATTTCATATTCCACAAAAGGCTTCCAATCTCTAATTCCCAGAGCTCCGCCTCCTAACACATCCACATTTTAACCCATGTTAATGACATTGTACAAGTTGAAATGGTAATGGCCTAACCCTAGTATGAATCCTATTAGCTTCAATTGAATTCAACTCTGCAGTTAAAGCCTCACATTTAATGGCGTCATTCCCATAAAGGTTAAATGAGTCCAGACCTTGGAGTCACTGGACACAAAATGAGAGGTAGGAGAGAGACAAGCAAATGAAGAGGAGCAGATGGAAACCAAAAGAGAGGGTATACAAAACAGAGAGGGTGGGAGGGAATGGAGGAAGGCACCTCGGGGAGTATGTAATTGAGTTCCATCACCCATGCCAAACTAATGGACTTGTAAGCGCAGACCTTCGCAGTAATTGCAGAAAAAAGGATTTCAGAGGTGAATAGGTCAACATTTGTGTTTTTTGTAGTACAAAGTACAAACTCTGAGGCAGATGCATAAGAGTTTGCAACATCTAATACAAGAAAACTGTTTATGTAAACCTTATACCTTTATATGCTGACAGAAAGAGTAAAATCATTTAGGTTGTCAGAAAATCCAGGGAGGGCTGGAAGAACCTAAAGTAGCTGAGATACGATTGGTGAACACACCTGAGCTGAAATCTGCCTCTTTCTCATTGTATTGCCCTTTATTCTTGTCGGTCACTATTCCTTTGATCATTATTAAGAATTATCTGCTTTCATCCTAGTTATGAACTGTCAAGCGAATCTTAAGAAAGCTTTTCAATGTGGGAAAAATACTGAATATAAATATGGTGCGTTTCAATTATCATATAAAAAAGACAACAGACAAAGGTTGTCTGCTTGTTTCACACCAAGGGAAACGCTGACTCTTAGACATTTCAGCTTCTCAGAGTATGTAAAGGCTTTATCTTTAACCATCAAATGGATGTTCATTTGATGTTTCGTTCTTTTGAAAACTAATGAATTGAACTTCATTTGACCCGGCTGACTATGGCTATACAATGTTGCATGATGGTTACATGTGGGATGAATTTATCACATCTAGATTAAAACCCATGCAAACACAGATAGAATGTGAAACTCCATACTGGGAGGACCCGGGTGGTTACCAGATTCAAATCCTGGACCCTGTGCATTTGGCCCCTTACTATCTTCCAACAAAGGAGTTACTCGCTATTCTGTAACTCACCAATATTCTTGCATTTGCGTTTCTTTCCTCCTTGGTGTTTGTCTCTGATAGGCTTGTTCTGGATAAGACCTGCCTCCTTAGGCAATGACAATCATGTGACAATGACAACGTGCAAACTAGACACAAAAAGCCCCCGCTGAAAAATGAAATTCAAAAAGAAAGTTTAAAACTGTTGAGAGGACTCCCTTTTGGTCACAACTCAAACTGTCAAAATGTTTGCTATGATAATGGGCTACACTAATCCAATCTTAGTGTTATTAAATAAAAATACAAATCGTCAACTAGGAAATGCCTTGAGAAAGTTTTATGTTCAATTCAGCTGCCTCAATTAACTCAATTTTCTGGATTTTTTTTTCTGTTTCCCTCTGTTGTCTGATGCTTTCAGCGACCACACTAAACCTGTTCCTTGTCCTCCACCCTGAGGTTACTTAGGAGAAACCAAAAGTGAAACATGAGAACATGTTTTAGCTGACAGTGAAAGATAAAGAGGATGTAAAGGGTGTGAAGTTACTAATAGCATTTTAAAATGTCCTTCTAATGATATCATCAACTTGGCTCAACAAACAAACACAGGATTCAGTCTCTTGGAACATGTATTGATATTAGGGGTGTAGCATTGTGAGTTCCTTCCAAAAAAAACAATGGATGAGAATACGTTTATTTCATTTATTTTAAAAGACGAGACTGAGGACCTTTTTAGCATCAAAAAGCACCCTGAGGTGCACCGCCATGCCCAGGGCTTTACCAACAGACCCTGAAACCAAATTACTACATGTTCCCCAGGATTGTCTATTCCTTCTTCAAACACAAATTTAACTGTAACTTAAAGATGAATCTATCAAATTTACAAACCGTGGCTCTTAACTGCATTGAAACACGCGTTCTCATGAGTAATTTGCCAAACTCAATTTAATCTTTGTTGTTTTAGATACTTTTGTACAAACAAGAGAATCTTAACAGGCTGTCTCTTACATTAAACTGTCAGCTTACCATATGAGTACATTTATAAAATGCCCATATAGGGATATTGTATATATCTATAGATGAAAAATAAGGTTGTAACAGAGATTATCTTTCATTATTAATGCTTAACTTTTGATAATAGTTTCTCTGTTAAGTAAGTGGTCGGCTGGGTCCAACTCTTATAAAACTGTGAAATATTCATGCTCACAGTGCACACAGTGGCTAGTACGGTCATCTCAAAGCAGGAAGGTCTTGGGCTTAAATCTGTCAGCTGGCTGGAGCCTTTCTGGATGTAATTTGTGTGCAATTGACTAAAATAAAACGTTTAAAAGTGACCTGGTCCTGGCAGGTGTCAGGATCTGTAGTGTTGTGTCGTGTTTCCTGTTTTATTTTGAAGTCCTTGTCTCTCGTGTCCTCTGTTTCTCTGTACTTCCTGTCCCTGTGATTGTCTGCCCTGTCCCTGATTGTTTCCTCCTGTGTCCAATCACCTGCACCAGCCCTCTGTATTTAAGTCCTGTTCATGTCATTCCCCCTGGTCGGTTCGTCTTGTCTAGATCGTGGAAGATCTTGTGTGAGTGTTTTGTATCCTGGTTTTTGAAGCCTGTTTTTGGAATCCTGTTTAGCAATAAAGTTGCTTTTCCATCGTTGACGGCGTTTGGGTCCAGTGTCCTGTTTGCAGCCCCACATAACAGAACGAACCGACCCCAGTGTTCCCGTTTCGAACGAACCGACCAAGAATGGACCCAGCCTACAACCCCTTCGAAGGGACCCGCTTGGCCTATGGGGGCCCTCGTAGCCTCCAGAAGGGGAACTACAACCCCCATAGGGTCTCGGCACCAAACCCCTTCGAAGGGACCCGCTTGGCCTATGGGGGCCCTCGTAGTCTCCAGAAGGGGAACTACAACCCCCATAGGGTCTCGGCACCAGACCCCTTCAACGGGACCCGTTTGGCTTATGGGGGGCCTCGTAGCCCCAGGGGCAGAGGTCACCCAGGCCCAGCCCCGGAGTGGGGGGTGCAAACCTCCGGACCGCGTCGGTGGAGGGTTCCGGCTGCCGCCTCTGTGCCGCAGACTACTCCGGTTCCCGCAGTCGCCTCCGTGCTGCAGCCCTCGCCCGTTCCTGTTGCCGCCTCCGTGTTCCGGCCAACCCCAACTTCCTGGGACCTATTGGACTTCCGGCCGGCCCTTGCTTCCTTTGCCTTGTCCCAGGACGCTTTCCGGGACATGATGGAGTCCCTCCAGGCGTTAGACAGGGTCCTGCTTCGGCCGCAGTCCACGCCGATTCCTGCCGATGCTGTCCCGTCGGTGCCCCGGCCGATCCCAGCTCCCCGTGTCCCGTCGGCGCCCCGGCCGACTCCAGCTCCCCGTGTCCCGTCGGCGCCCCGGCCGACTCCAGCTCCCCGTGTCCCGTCGGCGCCCCGGCCGACTCCAGCTCCCCGTGTCCTGTCGGCGCCCCGGCCGATCCCAGCTCCCCGTGTCCCGTCGGCGCCCCGGCCGATCCCAGCTCCCCGTGTCCCGTCGGCGCCCCGGCCGATCCCAGCTCCCCGTGTCCCGTCGGCGCCCCGGCCGATCCCAGCTCCCCGTGTCCCGTCGGCGCCCCGGCCGACTCCAGCTCCCCGTGTCCCGTCGGCGCCCCGGCCGACTCCAGCTCCCCGTGTCCTGTCGGCGCCCCGGCCGATCCCAGCTCCTCGTGTCCTGTCGGCGCCCCGGCCGATCCCAGCTCCTCGTGTCCCGTCGGCGCCTCGGCCGACCCCAGCTCCCCGTGTCCCGTCGGCGCCTCGGCCGACCCCAGCTCCTCGTGTCCTGTCGGCGCCCCGGCCGACCCCAGCTCCTCGTGTCCTGTCGGTGCCCCGGCCGACTCCAGCTCCCCGTGTCCCGTCGGCGCCTAGGCCGATCCCGGCTCCTCGCGTCCCGTCGGCGCCTCGGCCGATCCCGGCTCCTCGTGTCCTGTCGGCGCCCCGGCCGACCCCGGCTCCCCGTGTCCCGTCGGCTCCCCGGCCGACCCCGGCTCCCCGTGTCCCGTCGGCTCCCCGGCCGACCCCGGCTCCCCGTGTCCCGTCGGCTCCCCGTGTCCCGTCGGCGCCCCGGCAGACCCCGGTACCCCGGGTCACGTCGCCGCCCCGGCCGACTCAGGCTCCCTGTTTTCGGTCGCCACCCTGGCCGCTTCCTTTGACACGGCCTACGGCTCCAGAGCCCGGTTCCCCTGAGCCCGGTTTTCCTGAGTCCTTCCGTCCGCCTGGTGGTTGCCCTTCTGCCCGTCCCCCGGAGCAGGTCTATCTGCCTGGTGGCCGTCCTCCTGCCCGTCCTCCGGAGCAGGTCAGTCCTCCTGGTGGTCGTCCTCCGGCCCGTCCCCCGGACTTCTTCTGACATGCTTTTGGTCCCGCCTCCGGCTCCCCTCCACCCACCCTGGGGGACTGTGTTGGGACGTCTGGAATCCGCCCTTTGAGGGGGGGGTTATGTCAGGATCTGTAGTGTTGTGTCGTGTTTCCTGTTTTATTTTGAAGTCCTTGTCTCTCGTGTCCTCTGTTTCTCTGTACTTCCTGTCCCTGTGATTGTCTGCCCTGTCCCTGATTGTTTCCTCCTGTGTCCAATCACCTGCACCAGCCCTCTGTATTTAAGTCCTGTTCATGTCATTCCCCCTGGTCGGTTCGTCTTGTCTAGATCGTGGAAGATCTTGTGTGCGTGTTTTGTATCCTGGTTTTTGAAGCCTGTTTTTGGAATCCTGTTTAGCCATAAAGTTGCTTTTCCATCGTTGACGGCGTTTGGGTCCAGTGTTCCTGTCGAGCTGCACATAACAGGCAGGCAGGAGATGGACGCTACAAAATGCAGTCACCCTTGGACACAATAATTGCTGCAGGCCTCTGGCTTGCCACTGGCACACACCCTATGCCCCTCTTTACACCAAGTGAACCCTAAGTGGCAGTTCACTTGAGCAAATAAGAAGAAAAGAAATAAGACACACCATCAACACATTGAATATTATTATTATCAGAATAGTTATTGTTTTTAGTCATATCACCAATAAAACAAATCAATTAAAAAATGCGCTACTTTGGCATTTTGTGTCAAGCAAGGCAGCCGATTTAACTGAAGTTACAATAAACATCACAATCGTCTACGTTGAACAAAAAAGCACCTTGTGTTTACATTCTACCTTGGCAAAAAAAAAAACGCTAACCAATCATCTCGCTGTTGTCTCATTTAAATATGACTGTCTCCCTACCTTCAATTATTTCATGCTGCTGTTACGCACCCCTCCACCTCCCCATCTCCGCCCAGTCTCCACGGATCCATCAGCCTCATCAACTCATCATTCCATCAACTCATCAGCCACCACCAGGTCTGGACTCCACGGGGGGGATCTATCTCATGGCCGATCGGGGCAGTCGGCCCTCAATTGCAAATCTCCCTGCAGAGTCCAAGCGCCAAGACGCAGAGACTTCATCATTTCATATCATCTGTTAACAATAACATGCATCCATTCTCTATCTAAACGGTCTCTCCTTGATTGAAATGCCAAAGGGTTTAATTACAGCTGAGAGGATTTACAACATCCTTGTCCTTGTATTGGGAGTACCACAAGTGTGTTCTGTGTATTAATCAAAACCGTAGTGCGTGTCCTTGTATCTGAAGTTTTCTCAACAGATCTGCCAACTCACTGCCTACTGTGTCCGTCTCCTCCACCATGACGGCACCCCGGGGCTGTCAATCACCCTGTAATGGACGGCCGTCAGACAAATTGTTGGAGTGCATGTTTTGATACTTCTGTCCCTCTGCTGATGGCATTCAAGGTGTCATGTGGTGATTACACACACACACACACAGACACACACACACACACACACACGTTCAACCTCATCGTTGACTTCTTCCACTCTGTTCCTCTTTCCACAGCCTGTGGTGAAGAATCATCACATTCATTACACACAGGACAGGCGCACACAAATACTCAAACAAAATCTACTGTTATTTGGCATCCCGTCTTCTCATGTATCAACAGAAGACGGGAAGACCTTACTTCATTCAAAGCCCCGCCCCCATCCCTGTGATAGCGTAGTCAAGGCAACCAGCGCGGAGAACAGAACGAGCTGTAAAATTGCTGTGAAGTAATAAAAATGTACTTTATCATTTTGGCTCAGCAGCTAAAGAGAAACATCATGTGATTAAAAGTTGACTAACAGGAAATTGGGCTTGACTGTCCATGGACTATGGGTTATAATTGGCTCTAATCTCAATATCTGTTCTGAATCTTTTGGAGGGCTTTTATTGATCTGTGCAACACACAATGCATACTTGGTTTTGTCGCAGACAGTTCACACGCACAATATCATCACGATTATTCAGAATATGACAATATTAAGAATATGATATGAGTCATATAAACGGCATATTGCATTTGGGTATTACAATATAGGCTTCATCAGGGCTGGAAAGTGTCACACATTAATATGTCTTAAGGCAACAGAAAGAATCAGTCGATGAAGGAGCGATGAAGGAAATTGCTGCAGGAGCCCGTGTGATGTGTTTGTGTGAGGAAGAGCCACTTGTTTGTTTGAGCTGCGAGTGTGTGTGCTTACATGTGTGTACATCATATTGCTATTCTACTTAGTAGTCTTTGCCGCTTTGTCACTGCAGCGAAAAAAAGAAAAATACAAGATAATACAGTTACTTGATGTTACCGCAGTCCTTTAAGAATGAGAACCGCAAAGAGAGGAAGTGACGCGGCTGGACGCGGACCAGACGTGATTCAAAACCAGATCCACTTTTTATTTTTATATAAAATGCAGTGCAGTGACGATAAGGCAAGTTCATACAGTAGACGTAATATAACGCGGGCCTGCCGATGCGCATTAAACCTGAGCTGGAGCCATTCACACTAGAGGATTAATTCTGCAGTGGAGTTCATGCGCTTCACTGATAAACCAGACAATTGTAGAATAATATTAGGCTTCATGGTCCAAGAATGTTTTTGTCTACACTTCAGTCCATATACTTCAGCATATTTACTCTAGACGCTACCCTCTCCCTTCTCTCTCATCCACATGAGAGCACCACGAACACTTGTGTGTTCACAGTATAGCCTGTCCCAGTAAAAAGGGGGAAACACACAAGTTGCTGCAGCCCCCTGAGCACCTGTATTTCCCACATCTATGTCAAGTGCACTGATTATAATTATAATTAATATATACATCATTATTTCTGCATTTTGTCAATATATTCCTTAAAAACGGTCATGGAAAATGACAATTTAAACAGTATTTGATATGCTTTACATCCACCCAGAATTTGAATAGTCTCAAACTACAGTCAACTTACTTGATATTATCATACTCGTGTTACGATTTAGAACTTTTGACCTCTGCAAAAATAAACCGAACTGATGAAGCACTTTCTGATTAAGACATGTGGAATCTGTCAATATCTTTCAAGGTTTATAGCCTAATAGAAATATTGTCCATTTCAGAATAAGGACAACAAATAATAATGAGGGGGTTTGTGCTATGGATCAGTGGCACTGATGGAAAGTTTCAAAACAGGAGCGTCTCCGAGTGATGATGGGTGGTGGCTGTCAGAGCTTGACGCTTTCTGAGTGCTTTGACAAAGAGAAATATTGTATTTACAAAAATGAGTCTTTAGCTGCAAATTAGGAAGATGGTTGCTGTCTAATCCCAGTGTGGCTTCCTAACTCGTCACTTTTTATAAACCTTTTGACAGCTCTGGAATGGAGTGATTTCTGCCTGCATACAGCCACGTTAAGAGGACCACATGCTGCATTCATTCTCTCTGACACAAGCAGAACTGTACAAAAGAAGGAAGTAAATACTCACAATTTGATAAGTTTTTCTTTCTGGAGTCGCCAATGCTGTTTCAAATTCATGGCGCCGGTCGCCTTTATGGCAGAAGCCTTGGGTTTGTGCTGCAATTTAGCTTTATTGGTGCCTAGTCACCATTAAAAATGTTTTTATCACGTGACTTTGGAAGATGCCAATATTAGTCAGTTCATGTCCTTTGTGGCACAGGCTGCCTAAACAAGATGTGTTCACCCCAGTTTTTCAGTTATCTGCAACAAGATTTTATTTTTTTAAACGATGTCGTTGTAAATACAAAGTGAGTGAGGTCAGCTGGGGGATCTCTATAATGTGATTCTTCTGGCAGAGCCGTTGTTCAATAACAAGTTCCAATGAAACCCTGAATAGTATAATGTCAATGTTGCAAATGCTTAAAACAACCAATGTTTACCCTCTTGTGTGCATTCTTTATGATCTCCATAGTTTAAAGTGGAAGGTGAAATAAAGCAGCCAGGTGGACAGAAGACAGGAGGAATGACTGACACTGACAGATGTCTGTGTCACCTACAGGCCACCGTAGTCTTCCAACACGCTTGGGAAGGGAGGGGCTGAGCTGAGGGCTACTGAGTTGGTTGCAACGTGCCGCAAACCGACACAACTAAAACGTACACACTGTCCCTTTAACTGATTCAGCAGAGACACACCCTCGCTGTGCCTCCTTTGACAAAATAAGGCTGTACATTTTCTCAGTTTAAATGATGGAAGTTATATCCTACATTTTATGTTTCCCAATAATGTAGAACAGCTGTCATGTGATGCACATGTCATGTCTCAGTCTATCAAACAACAGCTGTGTGATTCAGTTACATTTGATAATGGGAGAAAAACAATAATTCAGCAGATGTCTTGTATATAAGGGTCATGATCAAATTTATTTCTAGTTGTCCTTTATTTTTGAGTGTGGCTGTTTGTGTAGTTATTTTTAGAGATGTGTCTTTTTCACTCACACACATCTGACTTTGCATGCGAGAATGAAGTTCACCGTGACCACGGATCAAAAGTCCACTGCCTGATGTTAGCTTGATCTCCATCTCCGTTGCTTTTTCATCTTCACTTTCAACTGCACAACAATCTCAATTCTCTGTCTATCAACTGCTTGTTGAAAGGAAAAAAACAATTCTTTTCATCTAAAAATGGAAACTTAACTCACAGGTTTGCTTTGTGGAAGAGTAGAGATAGTGATTTTCTTTCAGTGTGAAATAAATAATGTTCTCTATCTTTCAGTATTTTATAAGTTTAGAGGAAGAGATACACAGGACTCATGGAGTGTTAACATTTGACGTAAGTACAAACTGTAGGTTGGTAGTCAATATAAGGACTGGGAGTGAGGCGAGAAGGAGAGTATGTAAAGATTGACATTGTTTAAAGTCTTTTTGAGAAAGTTGTTCTAACTTGAATGTAAATCTATTTTATTAATTTTAATATTTCATTTTGCTGCAACGCTAAGGTCTGGGCCAGACATTCGAGCACTATTCATGAAACATGTTGCCTAATCAGCATGCTGGTTGCACGCACTGCTAATGGTGGGCTGAAGCTATGAATTGTTCTTTGTACTTCAGCGGGTTGAAACAATTCACTTCTGGATTCTGGTTTAGTTTCGTATGAATTTAGCGACAATGATGCAACAAAGAAAATGTACGCTCAAACTCTGATTGCATAACTTCTACCACTGGCCACTGTGGCTCGTGGATGCTTAAATATGTTTGCATCACCAAACAGAAAACACAACCCTATTGTATTGTTTATTTACCTCCTGTGATGATTTGTGGAGAAGCATTGAAGTCACAGTTTCCCACAGGATGTTGTGAGACTCAGGCGGATGCAAATCAGAAGAGAGAGAGAGTTCAGGGGGCATGCTCTCCCAGAAATAAAGAAGGTGTATATAACTGTAGTAAATTATGTTGAATACATTTTGGCAGGAAGGACAAAAGAGGAGTCACAGAGAAAGGGAAAGACAACGAAGGGTGAGAGAACACTGGTGTGAACTTATTGTTACTTGAACACTTTAATTAAATATTGTCAATATTTATTTCTACATATTACAATGCAATACAAAGATTAAAGTTAAAGTTTGATTACTATAACAAATAGGGAGGCAGTTGAAGCTTATACAATATGGCTTTTGTACAATATCTGTTATCATATATTTGTCATGTATACATTACTAACATACTATATAATTGAAGTGTGAAAGTACATAATGCTTTCTTTTGTGTTCTTCATGGGGAACACACAAGGACATAGTTTCAGACCAGTTTCGCTTAAAGGCTGTCTCTTAAAATAAAGAACAGTTTAGAACAGCACCTGCCGTGACTTGATGGACACATCAACAGGAGTTTGATTTGATTTTCATGAAATCAAAAATAAGACGAGCCATCGATGTTGTACTCAACTTTGTTAAATTGGATAAAAAGTCACACAATCTCAAATGTAAGTGCACAGAAGGCCACCTTTGTCTAATATGACTATGGATAACTTCCATTGGAAAAGTGTTGAGCCGCCATCAGCACATGCTGAGAGCTGGTGCCCGTGTGGGATGCTAGCTGCTCGAAGTTGAGTGGTCCCTTACTTCCTGTCATTTCCATTTCTCTTATCAGGCTCCTCCGTACCAGATTATCTCATCTCCTTTCCTCAGTGCTAAAGCTTTTCAACTTGCTTATTAAATAAAATACATCTTATACATAAATTACAACATTCTCACTCAACCTTTTAGCAATCTGTGTACTTTTGTGCAACTGTATTGTGCCTGATAGAAAGGAGCATTTGTTCACATCCTATTGTGTAGACTTTACTTACCCTGCTTTAACTTCCTGTTGAGGTAAAGTTGTTCTTTACCTCAACCAATATCGCTTGCTCCTCTCTCCCTTACACCCTTTACTCAATTTACGCTTACACTCGCCATCTCCTGTTGTCACTCCCTGGCCGCCGGCCGCTTCTTTTCTCTTTTCCCCTCCTGTCATTTTTATTATGATAAAATGACAAAGGAATATCAGCCTCCAAAGCAATCTCTAGCACACATCTTGTCATGTCCCCATCCAGGACAAAAAGGAAAGGCAGATTGAAGTGCTGAGGGCCATGGTGGTTTAAATGAAGCGAGGATCACAGCGTTGTTACACTGCTCTCATGGAAGGGTCAGAGAAGAAGAAGAAAGTGAATAAATAAGACCAGCAGGGTCAGAGAGTCTTCCAGTGGTTTGAGTGATAACCAGTGATACATATTCAAAGGCTGAGTTCAGTTTACTGTTATAATAACGAGTCCATCTGGCCACGGTTAAAATCACAAGGGGGCTCACGGTGAGAAGAAGGCAAAGACAGATCCTGATTTATTCCATCATTTCTGATTACATACACACACAACCTTGACTTTTATACTCCAAGTAGTATTAATATGGAAGTGCTCTCATCTAAAGAGAGTTCACAGACCAAATCCAACGCCCTGCTCCTCCTCTATAGCCATCATTCTTGTCCACTCCTCCAATTTTACCGTAAAATATTTTTGTTTTTCTGAACCATTTCCTCCCAATCTCTCCCTGGTGCCTTCTCTCGAAGTTTATGCATCACCCTCATTCTCCTCTTCCCCCTCTCGTGGTTACCATCTCTCACATTCTGCCCTCATATTTCATTCCGACTGCCTCTCATTAGGCCCGATTTTGCTCGTCCACTCGTCTCTCCCCTTTTCTTTTTTTATACCTTACTTTACCTTCTCCTCTCCCTTTCTCTACTTCATCCTCTGTCTTTTTTTACTGTGTATCTACCACCTAATCCTCAGTGCTGTTCTGTTTCTGAACCTTCTTGCACACTCTCTTTCTCTTCCTTTTACACTCTTCTATTTTCATGCTGCATTAAGTCAGTGAGCAGCGTACAGAAACCATATTAATCCTGAAAGAGGGGGGATGGAGAGAGAGAGACTGAAAGATTCTCAGAGTTTCTCAGTGTGCTGACGACTATAGGAGGTCATCTATCTCCTGGGTTTTCTCCCTCGCCTCCTCCCTCCCCAGACAGCTAATTCAATATATTGAGAACAGGACAGAGCGCTGTTCCTTTGTCAACAAATTTCATTAAGCAACATTAGCAGCGCTATCAAATAGGTGACAGGGTGGAAATGATGGATTCAGATTATAATATTGAAAAGTGTTGAGAAGCAAAATGGCTAACATGTGCACAATCTCAAACTTGCCCACTTGTCCCCAGCCACTTAACAGGCAGAATTTACATAACCCATTTGAATTTTCATTATTTCTCTTGGAAGAGGTCCGTAATTGGATTTCTTCCCACAGAATGTCTTCTTTCCCAAGTGGGGAGGAATACTGTTAAATTACTGTAACATTTCAAGATGTTTAAACCGGGTGTGGTTTGCAAATGTTCTGCTGCATTAGTGTTATTAACGTTCCATGAAAAAGGCAACCTTTTAGCATTTCATTACATTCTCAAATCTGATATTTGCAAATTAATCATTTTCCATCACATTTGCGAAATTCTCACTTCCGATATTGCTAAATTATAAATTAACCATCCATTTAAAAAGATTATTGCTGAAACACTTGATGTGTGTGCTGGCTGCACAGCTGGCTTAAATCATGGTCCTTTTGTTGGAAGAATAAAGGTTTAAGATGTGTAATAGAATAAGAGGCACAAGAAACAGAAAAACATTGCTAACAATGGTTCAACAGTCCAGTCACAAAAAAGCATCACACATTCAGTGTCGTGAAAATGCAGACTTGATAGAAGAGTGGCAGGAAAGATGTTCATGTAGGGTGAAATGCAGCTACTGTGAGAAGAAGAAACCCCACGGAACAAATGACAGGCAGCAGTCTGCTCACAGTTCCCCCACTAACTAGTTAGCCTAATCATTTGAAACTAGGCATAACGTTGGTTAAGTAAACTCTTACTGTCATGTGGGGGAGGGTTTGCCTTTAGGAACAACTTGTTTTAGAATTAGTTCATTCTTTATTTTAGACGATATTAGACAATAAACCGATGACATTAATCTGGCCTGCTGTGAACCATTAATAAATATGCCAGACTAAATTCTGTCAGCTTTACAATCCAGGAAAAACCAAAGATTAATATTATTTTAAAAGTCATGACAACAGTTGAGCAGTGCAAACATATTGATATAGCTTACTATTACGCTAATCTTTAAACAATAGTGTATCGATATGTCAATACAGTAAAAAAATAAATAATCTTTTAAACAGATTTTATAATGTCTTTAGAATAAACTTGTGACAGACAACGTTACTGAATGCACTTTATTTGATATGAGGTTTGTGGCATCTACATGCAAGTTAAGAGTTGTCAGTGAAATGAAGTTGTAGTGTATTTCAGTGAAAAACTGTTCAGTGACACAATGAGAATACAAATATAATATATATAAAATATGCTTTTTAATTATAATTACTGGGAGCCCTGAGCTTGTCTCTCTGCAACAAGCCGGTCCCATCTCGGGGTAATGGGAGACAATGACACCCGACGTGTGTTCTTTATATCCAGTCTACTCCGTAACGTGCAACTGCAATTAGACTTTAAAATAAATCACCTCTGGCCAGATCCTCCTCAAATTGAAATTGAATAACATCAATAAACCTTGCTCTGCTTTTCACTGTACATACCTTACACTTAGCATTTTTTTCATTTTCTTTATTACTTAATTTTCTTAAATTTATTTTATTGTATGTATTGTAAATGTATTGCAAATGACGAATGCCAATACCTTTTGAAGTAGTTTTGATGCAATTTTCCAACTGCAAATGCAAATATGTGCTGTACGTATTAGACGACTCAGGTCGTATAGAGCAAGTTGTATTGTAATATATTGCAAAGTGAAACTTCTTTTAATGTTTACTGCTTTCACATCTGATGTTCTGGCTGATATCTAAACACTAGAAATAGGTTTACACTTACAGCTACAAAACCACAAATACACACGTGCACGCACTGGTTATTCCTCAGGACGTCTTCCGAATCAAATGGTTTCCCCCTCCTTTCTGTGTTGTTTTTTTCCCTCCCTCCTCCTTCATCTGGCTCTCTGGCAGCTACAGGGAGCAGTGACTGAGTGAGTGTGTGTGTCTTATTGTTTGTCATGAAAATAGGATTTCAGCAGATGGATGGAGAGATTCTGGAAGAGAAATACAATCCACAAGAAAGTATACACAGAAAGAATGGATTGTTATGGTTACCAACTTCCTCTCACCCACATGGGGGGCGGGGTGGAGGGTGGGGGAAGGGGGTAACAGACACCATTGTTCTTTTTTGTGGGTTTGCGTGAACAACCTCACACTTGTGTGGCATAAGTGACATGTGTCCTAATATAATTTGAATTCATGTGTTTATGCTTGACACTTGACTCGTGTGGGAGGTGAAATGGGGAGTAAGTAGAAATTCATTTTTGTCTTGACTACAAAAGAAAGGGAAAAAAAGCCTGTGCAGTCACACAGAACAGATCTGATAAAGTCACACATCATACCTTACACATCAATAAGGAAGGATTATCATGTTAGATGCACCGATTATTTGAATATGTATTCGGTTTTCATAGGATGTTCCCTTCATTCTCAGGGATCTATCTATCCATCTTATATGGGTGTGTATATCTCCCTTTTTAGACAATTCAATGCCTATCTATAGCAGATCCACATTCCACAGTCTGACTTGTTCCCAATATGATACACAATTCAAAGCATATTTTGTTATGTTTTGGAAAAAATCAATAATCTTACTCTAATAATAAATGTGTGACTGCATTTAATGAATTATAATTTAAAAAGACTTGTACTGACTTAATAATACTATTACAGTTCTAACAATAACAACAATAACAAACAAAGCCGCAATAATTCTCTAAACTGCGTCCGGCACAGTGCTCACTCCACGTAAAAAGCACTGAGGCTACATTACATCGCTTCCAGCGCAGCTCACAGAGAACAACAACGCTGCATCACCTACCCGTTTTAACCAAATATCCTCTGGTCTAGCTCAGCTAATAACAATCAAATACACGGTAGTGTGTCGTTCCTACTGACGCGATCTGTAACCAGTACAACAATATCATCTTTACATCGCCTATCTGCGCTCCATGTGTGAGCTTTCATAGGACCAATAGCAGACTGTTAAAGGGTGTCACGGTCTCGGGGTGTTCCATCTATAATCCTTACTTGTCCCCGACTCTGGGTTCTTTAAGTAGAGATAGCGTGTTTATTGCAATTGGGGATATTTTTATATAGCAGCAGCCCTAATCACTTAGCAGCGGTGCTAATCGTTTAGCAGCGGCGCTAATGATTTAACAGCGGCGCTGTATGCAGCAGAGACACTGGAGCCATAGAACTGCAACTGAGAGAACCTCTAACAATCGCTCTGTAAAAGCAGTTCGTAGAGACATTTGAATTGTACTGATCTAATATGGTCATATCGCGCACACATTCACACACAAGTTCTGCTATTCTGCCTTAACGGGTCTTTTCTCATCTCTCTTTGATAAGAAAGCATTTATATGAATCTTGATGACCATCAAGCTCATTTATTACAAAAGGAACGCCTCTGAAAATTAACGACAACCATCTCTTTATCTAATTATATGTCCATTAGTGTGATGCTGAACGATGGAGGGAACAGAGTGTAATGGAGAAACTTTTTACCAACTTGAATGCTGCCTAATTATTCCTCCCTATCTTTGTTAACTAGAAACTATAATTATGTGTTTGGTTTGCTGAGCGCTTGGCTGTGGGAGTTACGGGAGTGGATGAGAAACGAGATCTATTTCCAGATCCTGGACTGTGTCAACAGCATTACACGCATCTCTGCTTCTATACTCTGAATTTCCTTTTGTGTCAGAAAACAACAACATACTCCCTCTGGAGGGGGGGGGGGAGGGGAGAGTCAAACTATCTTTTACACTCACTTCTCTTTGGACTCTTTCTCACCTATTTATGTGCTGTCAACCAATTCCATATCCATCATTGGCCAGTCCATCTGTCTCACGTCCCGGCTCCCCTTCCCTTCTCCTATGTACGTGGTTTTCCTCGTTGGGAGCACAAGAAAAATACGCAAAGACAACCTGCTGGTCTCAGGAAGAAGTTAGAGAGAGTAGAAGAAAAACTACATGCTGTAGTTCAACTCACAATGCACCATCGTTATTTAACAATGGGTCTTGTACTGTTTATTTCAATAATGTGTTTTACAAAAGTGTTTGCATTAGTTATAATGGCACAACACAATGTAAATATGTTAATACACATTTAAAACAACAGGGAACAATTCAGAGATTACATCTCAACGCTGTAAACCCCCAAACATTGTTTTATCTTACAGGAGCACATGTAATACACACACACACACACACTTCATGGAGATACAGATGTGTGGGAGATGGGAAGTTGTTTTTAAAAGGCTCTGTTAAGGACAGAGCAAAGGAAGGACAGTGAAGGGATGGATGGCAATAAAAACCTTGAACAATGAAAGACAAGCACTGGCTGTTATGCCAGATTGATTTTATTGTATTGATTGCATGTTGCATACAGTTATGGCTTATAGTAAGTAATAAAACATGGCCCTGACGACCAGCATCATCTATTCAGTACAATACACACTTTATTCTTTTAAGAAAGGTTATGCTGGGGGAAAAGCCAACACACATTTATTGCCAGAACAAAAGAAAAATACATGAAAATGTAATAAGCTTCATGATCACCCACGCCTGGCTTTCCTTTCCAATAAACGTTACTCAATCTCCAAATAATTAAATTGTGTTCAACTTGGTTCAGTTCTGGTCCTGGTTTAGTGATCAATGTTACACACAGAGTCGGATTTGGACCGAATATGCTGCAAATACTTTAAAAAAAGGTAAAGCTAAAGATAAAAAGATAAAGAGGTTTATATTGTCATTGTTGTTATCCAACTACATTATGTTTGATGGCCCACAGCCAGCCAGTAGCAGCAAACAACAAAGATAGACAATGTGTAAGATAAAAATAAACAAGAGGAATAAAAAACGGCACTAAAGTAAAATAAGATAAAATGTGTGTGTTTGTTTTTATAGTTAAAGAGTGCAATAGTATAAAGTGTCAAGTGTTTCAGTAAGATTGTTAAACTTTTAGCAGCTTGATATGGAAGGGGTGGGGGGGTTATAGCAGCTACAGTGGTGTGTATGTGTGTGCGTGCGTGTGTGTGTGTGTGTGTGTGTGTGTGGTGGTGATGGGGGGGGGGGGGGGGGGGGGGTTATGGAGGCTACAGCTCTGGGTAAGAAGCTGGTCCTCAGTCTGTGTGTGTGTGTGTGTGTGTGTGTGTGGGGCGGGGGACTTGTCTCAGTCTCCAGAGTCCGTGGATAAAACCGCTGCTGGAGGAAACCCAGTAACGTAACGGTGTCGCTTACATACATTTCCTGAAAACTTCACGCCGTCCTTCTTCCAAAAATAACTACGTCAGACATCGTGGTGCGGATCCAGAACTTTCTGTTGGCGCTTCGCTATTGTTCGCATCGAAGTTCAAGTCACCTCGCGGTTCAAAGAGTTTCGTCGCAACGCCATCTTGAGTTTCATGCACAGACAGCGGGCAGCAAACGGATTATATATCCAGAGAGCTCAGTCCAGTGGAAATATGAGAACTTTCCAAAATACAGTATATAATAGTAATTATACGCAATAGCTTGGAGGCGGCACTTCTTCATACACTTACCATACATCGTTCAGTGTCTCCTCATACTGCTATTTGATGAATATGAGAGATGTTTACTGATCACTTAATCAGAATTTGGGATTGATAGAGGAGGCTCATTGGTGTCTTCTTATTTACTGAAGTCATCGCTGTGTTTTTGTCACAAATACAAAGCTGATGTATTGAGTCTTCACAGTTTACCAGTTTATGCAATGAAAACCATTGTGCGTGTTGGAAACCATCAGGTTACGTGTCCTTGGGGGTGCATTGAACACAAACAGTTTGCATATAGTTTCATGAGAAATAAAGATACAATTATAGTTCTCTGAACAACACACTGTTTTCTTATGTTGTACAGATTGTAAAGCCCTCTGAGTCACATTTGTGCTTCGTGATATTGAGCTATGCCAATACAATTGAACAAAACCTCATCGAGACCACCACTCTTTTGTATCTTCATCCAAAAACAAGAGTTACCAGGGCAACAGATGCATAAGTAGGCTACGTCTTTACAAAAGGTCTGACAATGGACCTTTTCACAGCAGACATGTTGACTAGTTATTGTAGGAAAAGCACTGGTGAAATTGATAACAATAACAATCACTCCAATGAGTTCCATTAAGTGTCCCAGTTAGCTATGCATAGCAACACCAGGGTTTCTCCCAAGTGGAATGCGGTTATCATGTTATTGAATACACCTGTGCTTTTCTGTTAAGTCAAAATCTCAGCCGTGAAAAAAGGTCTATGGTTTGTAACATTTTATACCGCGGCCGATATGGGCCATGAGTGAAAGCTGAGGGCATCTGCGACCCCCAGCCGCTACTTTGCTCCCAGAGACACAGTGGGGCATGAACAGGTTGCACACTGTTATACTGCTTGTATAATGTTACATCGCTCCTTGATTTCTTTTTTCTCATTTCACAAACAATTTCTGAAAGAGAAATTCTGGGACAACGTGCCACTGTTGTCAGCACTTCATGTCAATTGCAATCTCATTTGTTTTGGGATTAGCACCACGTACCATGCACCATGTGCAATATCAAATGTATCCAATATTACTACCTCATATTTTGGCCCCTGTCAAAATGTAGTTGTTGGACATTCATTTATTAATTTGACATTCTTCTCACACTGTGTATATTCTTAAATATGTGTTCTGCCAAATAGCCTAAACTAACGACCACACCCTGGTGCCAGGTAGTATTCCAGCATGAGAGTACTCAAGAGTACTTAATGACCTCCATGTGCACATCGCTTTCTGGGAACCTAGCGCCCCAGAGGACTGTGCATTGTGTGGTCAGTGACAAATTGGCTTTGTGGTACAAGCAATCCCAGGCGACACTAGCTGCATTGCCAGTCTGTCAGTAAACAATGCAGCATGTCAAGATAAACTGGAATCATACACGTAATTAATAAAAAGCATAATACCTCTGTTTACATTATTGTCGATGCTGTCACTCAAGTGATTTTTATCTGTAAATAAAACTGACGGCCATTGCATTCCTTGCTATGTCATTCTCAATTGATCTGAGTTAAACATAATCCAGGGTTTGATACTCGACCTATGGCACTGATCAATAGCTTCTCCTGAGCGGTTCATTGTGGGCACATGACATTTGTCAATGCCATCCAATAGACCCACTTTCTATTTGTCCTTGTTCTCTCTCTCTCTGCATCTGAAACTATTGACAAGACCAAAAACTAAATGCGTAAGGATACCTCAATGGTAAGTCTCTCCACCATTGCAGTGAATTTGTACAAACAAACTTCTTGTCAAAAACATTCTCGGCTTCTGCAGCACTGTCCCTTGATATTACAACCTGATCCTGTTCCATTAATCTATA
Source organism: Cyclopterus lumpus (assembly GCF_009769545.1). NCBI lineage: Eukaryota > Metazoa > Chordata > Actinopteri > Perciformes > Cyclopteridae > Cyclopterus > Cyclopterus lumpus. Next base: position 12,405,303 of record NC_046975.1, on the reverse strand, counting down.
GCCATATTTTGGTCTTTTCTCCAATCTTTGCAAAAGTGCAACAATGCTCTCTGAAATGAAGTTGTAGCATAAACATGTAAATACTAAAGTACCTCGGGATTGTAGTGTAGTGCAGTACTTGAGTGAACATAGGCCTTCTACTTTCCACTAGTCTTGTATGACCTGCTGTGTAGCTACGACAGTGTTTTCTATTTGTGCAACATTCGTTTATCCGTGTTTTAACAGTTGCTTTACTATCTGTTTTCTCCAGTAGCGTGTGTCCTGGTCCGGCCTCGTGTGTTGTTTTGAAGTTGCTAGATGCTGATAAGCTGCCAACCTGGCACCCCTGGCTGTGTTTCGTTTGTTTGTCTTTTTTTCCCCCTCGTCTTCTCTCTCCTCCCTTCACAAGTGATTCATTTGTTTTTCTGTGGAAAAAAAATGAGGGCAAGAGGTAGGATTCTTCACAGGTGGCTGCTGTGGTAACAGAAGGTGGGGATTAGATTTCACACCCTGTGTGTTGGTGCGTGGAAAGAAAGTTATTTCTCAGAGTGTGATAAGAGAATATGTAAGATCTAAGCCAGTGCCTCAGGTAGAGTTTATCTTTTCCAATATAAGGATATTCATAGTGCATAACATATCTGGTCCATTCAATTTGTCTCCTCTTTTCTTCTCTCTCTATTGTACAGTATTTTGATTGTTGGTCTTTTATACTTTAACCAACAGGTTACACACATCTTCTTCCAAAGAAGGCATAGCTGTGTGCTAAGTTCATATTCATCTTTACTTTAACGTTGTGCTATTCAGGGATGTGTTCTTTACTGACAGCAGTAGCATGATTCAACTTTGGCGCTGACTGTGAAGCCCATGAAACCAATTAAACTAGTACACTGCCCTTGGAAAGGTCTTGATGCTGCTTGGGTGACTGACATCTGATGTCTAAACCTGTCTGACCCTGCGATGGAGCTCAAAGGGAGGCCATTAACTGGTTGTGTTGTCATACCCTTCTCTCTGTGTGAATGTTTTCAACTGCAGCTTACTGCCCAACAAAAGGACCTCTGGCCTTGGCAGCCATGTCGAGCTTGTCCGAAACAATTTGGGTCACACCACAAAAAACAGATAAGAGGGTTGCACTGAGACTCATCCTGAGCCATGATGCAAAGTCTACAGAGAGTTGTGAGCGAGCGATTGAGAGATGGGGCGCTAAGAATAGTATAATTAACCATCTGATCTACGCTGACGACTTAGTGGTCCAGTCTCCTTATAGCGCTGGTTTAGAGCAATTGCTCGGAGTCTGCTCAAGGTATGGTGTGCACTATGATATCAAGTTCAACTCTAAAAAGAGTGTTATCATGATAGCTAAAACCATTTTTTTAGGAGACCAGGAGCTAAATGTGGTGCAGAAAGTCAGATATGTGGGTAACATGATCAGGAACGACCTCAGTGATGATGACGATGTGCAGCGGCAGTGTTGCAAACTTTATGCACAAGCCAACATGCTGGCACACATTTCATATGTGTACAGAAGATGTTAAAACTGCTCTCTTTAGAGCCTACTGCACTCCTCTCTACACAGACCACCTGTGGTGCAGCTATAGTAAAGAAAAAATGAAAAAGATTCAGGTGGCATTTCATGATGCTTTCAGAATCTTGCTCAAGCTTCCCAGATGGACAAGTGCAAGTCAGATGTTTGTGACTCGTAATGTTCCCACCTTCCATGCTGTGTTGAGAAATTTTCTATACAAATTTAAATGTTGATTAAATGACTCAGAAAATGTATTGTTCCTGTTTCTGAAAACATTGGAACAAGTGTTTGGATGTTTTTTAACCACAGGTGACTTTTTAACTGCGGTGATTATACCTGTGTCCTTGTATTGTATTGTCATGAGTCTGGAATAAAAGAAATATATATAAAGTCAAAGGATGAAAAATGTGCAGAGAATAAACCAGAGATGTACTTCAGCATTTCAAGTTGAAGTGGAAGTGAAGAGGGAGATGAGAGAGGACGCTTGCAGTGAAAACCATTTTTTGTTGAAGGAGCAAGACAGAAATGACTGGCTGGATGATCAGACTCTTAATAGAACAACCGCAAGAGAATGGGTGGGAAGTGGGAGAAAACTCAAGTGAGGGAGCGAATAGTTGTGCAGGAAAAGTGAGGAAATCTACCAATAACACTTGATTGGGCCAAAGAATGAATTGGAAAAAGTCAGAAATAGGCAGAATTGTCATTGTCATGTATCTGAACTTGATGATTTTTTGTTGTCAGATTGGTTGAAGAAAGACATGCTCTCTAATATTTTGAGATATTGCTTCGGCTGCAATGTGACCAAGCGCAAATCAAAAGAGTTTTACAAAGGTCTTGAAAAGTTTACGTTTTGGAGATACTATGTCGTCACAGGACAGCCACAATTGGCAAGGCTGTGCTTTATAAGAAGATCATTTTAATCTATGTCTCCCTAGAGGGATTGTTTTACCACCAACATTAAATATACATTGGACTGGACTGATACCCCTCCCAACTTTTTCTTCCTGGTGCACTACACCTCAAAGAAACCAGTATGTAGGATTGTATTCCATCCATCCATCCATTATCACCCGCTTATCCGGGGTCGGGTCGCGGTGGCAGCAGGTTCAGCAGGCCGACCCAGGCTTCCCTCTCACCCGCAGCACTTTCCAGCTCATTCTGGGGGATCCCGAGGCGTTCCAAGGCCAGCCGGGAGATATAATCCCTCCAGCGTGTCCTCGGTCTTCCCCGGGGCCTCCTACCAGTTGGACGTGCCCGGAAAACCTCTAATGGGAGGCGTCCAGGAGGCATCCTAACTAGATGCCCGAACCACCTCAGCTGACTCCTTTCGACACGAAGGAGCAGCGACTCGACTCCAAGCTCCCCCCTGATGTCCGAGCTCCTTACCCTATCTCTAAGGCTGAGCCCGGCCACCCTACGGAGGAAGCTCATTTCGGCCGCTTGTATCCGAGATCTCGTTCTTTCGGTCACGACCCAGAGTTCGTGACCATAGGTGAGGGTTGGAACGTAGACCGACCAGTAAATGGAGAGCTTTGCCTTCCGGCTCAGCTCCCTCTTCACTAAGACGGACCGGTACAGCGCCTGTTTTACTGCTGCAGCCGCACCGATCCGCCTATCGATCTCCCGCTCCACCTTACCCTCACTCGTGAACAAGACCCCGAGATACTTGAACTCCTTCGCTTGGGGTAGGCAGTTTGCCCCCACCTGGAGGGAGCAATCCGCCGGTTTCCGGCAGAGCACCATGGCCTCAGATTTGGAGGTGCTAACTCTCATCCCTGCCGCTTCGCACTCGGCTGCAAAACGCCCCAGTGAATGCTGGAGGTCACGGTCCGAGGAGGCAAACAGGACCACATCATCCGCAAACAGCAGAGAGGCGATCCCGAGACTCCCGAACCGGATCCTCTCCGCCCCCTGGCTGCGCCTAGATATCCTGTCCATGAAGGTCACGAACAGGACCGGTGATAAAGGGCAGCCCTGGCGGAGGCCAACACCCACCGGGAACGTGTCTGACTTACTACCGAGGAGACGAACACAGCTCCTACTGCAGGCATACAGAGACCGGATGGCCCGTGCCAACGGGTCCGGCACCCCATACTCCCGCAGCACCCCCCACAAAAACCCCCGAGGGACCCGGTCGAAGCCTTCTCCAGGTCTACAAAGCACATGTAAACTGGTTGGGCAAACTCCCAGGACCCCTCCAGTAATCTTGCGAGGGTAAAGAGCTGGTCCACTGTTCCACGACCGGGACGGAATCCGCACTGTTCGTCCTGAATCTGAGGTTCGACAAGCGGTCGGAGCCTCCTCTCCAGCACCCTGGCATAAAGCTTTTCCCGGGAGGCTGAGCAGTGTGATACCACGATAGTTCGAGCACACTCTCCGGTCCCCCTTCTTGAAGATGGGAACCACCACCCCGGTCTGCCAGTCCATGGGCACTGTTCCCGACCCCCATGCGACACTGAAAAGGCGTGTCAACCAAAACAGCCCAACAATGTCCAGCGCTTTCAGCATCTCAGGGCGGATCTCATCCACCCCTGGCGCCTTGCCACCAAGGAGCTTTTTGACTACCTTAGCGACCTCTGCCAGGGATATGGGTGAATCCACCCCAAAGTCTTCCGGCGCTGCCCCCTCTCCGGGGGACATGTTGGCCGGGTTTAGGAGTTCCTCAAAGTGCTCTTTCCACCGCCCGACGATGTCCCCAGTCCGGGTCAGCAGTTCCCCCCCCCTGCTGAGAACAGCCTGGGGGTAGACCCTGCTTTCCCTTCCTGAGCCGTCGGATGGTTTGCCAGAACTTCCTTGAGGCCAACCGAAAGTCCTTCTCCATGGCCTCCCCGAACTCCTCCCATGCCCGAGTTTTAGCCTCCGCGACCATCGTCGCTGCAGCCCTTTTGGCCCGCCGGTACCCGTCAGCTGCTTCAGGAGACCCCTGGGCCAGCCAGGCCCGAAAGGCCTCCTTCTTCAGTTTGACGGCTACCCTCACCCCCGGTGTCCACCACCGGGTTCTAGGGTTGCCGCCACGACAGGCACCGATGACCTTCCGGCCACAGCCCCGAGCAGCCGCGTCCACAATAGAGGCTTTGAACAAGGTCCACTCGGATTCCATGTCCCCAGCCTCCCTCGGGATTTGTGAGAAGTTCTTCCGGAGGTGGGAGTTGAAGACCTCCCGGACAGGATCCTCTGCCAGACGTTCCCAGTTCACCCTCACTACACGTTTGGGCTTGCCAGGTCTCTCTAGCCGAGTCCCCCGCCATCTGATCCAACTCACCACCAGGTGGTGATCAGTTGACAGCTCTGCTCCTCTCTTCACCCGAGTGTCCAAGACATACGGCCGCAGATCAGATGATACGATTACAAAGTCGATCATTGATCTCCGGCCTAAGGTGTTCTGGTACCAGGTACACTTATGAGCCACCTTATGTTCGAACATGGTGTTCGTTATGGACAAACTGTGGCTAGCACAGAAGTCCAACAACAAAACACCATTCGGGTTCAGATCGGGCAAGCCGTTCCTCCCAATCACGCCCCGCCAGGTTTCTCTGTCATTGCCCACGTGAGCGTTGAAGTCTCCCAGGAGAACTATGGAGTCGGCAGGCGGCGCCCTTTCCAGGACCCCTCCCACCGACTCCAAGAAGGCTGGATACTCCGAAATACTGTTCGGTGCATAAGCACAAACAACAGTCAGAGCCTTACTCCCCGCAACCCGTAGGCGCAGGGAGGCGACCCTCTCGTTCCCCGGGGAAAACTCCAACACAGCGGCGCTCAGCCGGGGGCTCGTGAGTATCCCCACTCCCGCCCGGCGCCTCTCACCCTGGGCAACTCCAGAAAAGGACAAAGTCCAACCCTTCTCCAGGAGCTTGGTTCCAGAGCCCATGCTGTGCGTGGAGGTGAGCCCAACTATATCTAGCTGGTACCGCTCCACCTCCTGCACCAGCTCCGGCTCTTTCCCCGCTAGTGAGGTGACGTTCCACGTCCCTAGAGCTAGTCTATGCTGCCGGCGATCGGCCCGCCCAGGTCTCCCGCCTGGCCCGCCGCCCGGTCTACATAGCACCCGACCCCGATAATTCACCCTGCGGGTGGTGGGTCCACAGGGTGACAGCTGCTCCATGTTGTTCTTTCGGGCTGAGCCCGACCGGGCCCCATGGGCGAAAGCCCGGCCACCAGACGCTCGCCGACGAGCTCCCCTCCTGGGTCTGGCTCCGGGAGGGTGCCCCGGTTTCCCTTGTCCGGGCAAGGTGGCTACAATCCGTGGGCTGCTATTCATCAGGGTTTATTGAACCGCTCTTAGTCTGGGCTCTCCCCCGAGACCTGTTTGCCTTGGGAGACCCTACCAGGGGCTGACGCCCCGGACAACATAGCTCCCAGGATCACTGAGCCACTCAAACTCCTCCACCACGTTAAGGTGGCGATTCATAGGAGGAGGTAGGATTGTATTGTATTTTATATTTAATATGTTGTACTTGAGATGAGAATGTTCAGTTTTTACAAAGGGATGAGTCTTCACTGCCTTCTCTTTCTACTAAATAACTTACATACCGACAGTTGCTGCCTCTTTTATAGTCTAAGAGCCAATCATTTTCAGATACTTTTAAAGACACACTGTATACCAATTTGTTATTCTTTTATTTCACTTGTCATGCCTGAACGATTGGTCTCAGGCTGCACTTGAACTTTGAGAAGTTGCCAGTTGAATGTTAAATGCCTTCTCGTGGAATATTAATGTATTTACGATCAAACATGCCAAGAATTCATCTTTTTGATTGACTATTGTCTTAGTATGAGGTGGAGAGCGCTTATTTTTGACCTGCACAAAATAAAACGAATGGGAAGAACGTAGAGATTGATCGACAGAAAAGGAGAAAAGTCATCTTAATTGGCCGTCAGACCCGGTCAGTGTCAAACAGTTGAAGGAATGAATGATTTGTTGAGCACTCAAAGAGACTGATTTATACTGACAGTGTCTGCAAACACAGGTTTAAAGGAGTCAATGGAGTTTTCAAGCATTAATGTGATCCTAAACCAGCTCTCTCTGGGGATAATGTGTGGACACTGTCTACTCACACTATAGACTGTCCTTCTTGTCTTTGGTCTTTAGTCCCTTTCTTTTTCTCTTTCTTTTTTTTTCTTCTGTTTTGGTTATTGGCAGTAAGAAATCCACAATGATACCTTCACCGCTTTTGTCTGTCGGAGGATTTGCAGGCAACACATACTGTACATGTTATCACAAGCCGAATAATATGATTACACAAAAAAAGTAACAATTTAACTAAGTCTGCTAAGTTCTGAAAAATAATGAAATGTAGGAAGGGAATTTACCGTTTTTTTTCCTGCAGATCCAGAATGCAATTAACTCTCCGGCTGCAACTTCCCTTTGAGAAAGCTTCGATAAGGGAAATCTATTTCCTCCCACTCCGAGGCAGCCTGGGGCCCACTGCTGTGGTCAGTTATGGAATTCCCTTTCTGTCACTGTGGGTCATTACGGTGCTGTATCTTATCAAGCTGGGAAGCAGTGATGAGGACAGGGGATGTGTTCACACCTTTATTTTGGTCATCATCCCACAAACCAGAACATTTTACTGCAGTTCACAATGCCAGTTTGCAAAAAAAAGAAGAACCTGAAACATTGACCCATATTTCCTTTAACTCATTCATGACTGGAATATTTCAGTGACCTATCATATTTCCTCATTAACACCAAATTCAAATTCAATTCAATTGAGATTCACAGAAAAACATAACTAGCATTTTCTCCTAAAGATCAGATTCCCCTACTGCAATATTAACTACCTTTTGAGGGATTACATTTGGCTTTGACATATCACAAATGAGTTTCAAATGAGTCTGTTGGGGTGGCAGATAGGGCGAGGGTTCCACCGAGAAGACTGCTGTTTGTATAAAATAAGTAACAGAAATAAAATTCCTAATGGGAGGAATCAGCTCTCAACGTTGTTCATTATGAACAAGGTGAAGAGGGGGCTGCTCTGCCTCATTGAAGATAATAGTCCTGACATGGTGTCAAACATCCCTCCCTGGGGTAATGTTGTTCCTCTGGTGAGAAACTCCTCCTGAGAATGGCTCTCCTAACTGTCTGGTCAGGAAACCTTGGTGAACTGTCATGTTCCCTCTTCACTGCTCCCCTGGAGGCCGGCCCAGCAGTTGTTGGTGATGTGCTGCATTGCAGCGCATCTCTTTCTCTGTTGTGTCCTTTTGAACAGTGGGCTGCTCTGAGAAGATAACCTCTCGGTATCATTGCTAGTTTCACAACACTAAACTGTTTTCTCCTCTTCTGTGTCCGCTGCTCTTCTAGAATATATTTAGACCCTGAACACAACATGAGCTGCAGAGCAGATTGGTGTTAGAGCCCCTGATTATTTTCTGCCTTTCTGGTCTACACCATTGAACAACTAATTTTTTGAAATCTTTACCTATATTCACTATTCACTTTCTTGTCCTTGGCTGTAACCTCACTGTCTGCCTCACTGTTTGTGTCTTGTCTGTCTTGAAATAGGAATCAATGAATTCATACTGTTGGACAATTAGGCAAACTTTTACCCATACCGACTCTCCTGTCTCTTTTGCTTTTCTCTCTGTGTATCTGTATGTCTTGTTTTTATTGACAATAGTTGTATGTTCAGTATGTTGGGCCAGGTGTTTCTACGGAGCCCATATTCTGTATTAAGTCCCCATTGGAGATTTATGTTCATGATATGATACGTGGATCCTCCAGAGGTGTACAATATTTTAGGGTTGTTTTGTTATTTTCTGGATGATTATATTGTTTACTAAACGATCTGTGGTTAGAAATATAAAGCAAACGTATCTTCAGATAGTCTTGTTGCATTGAGAGTATTCAAATTTGTATTCTGGAGAATTTTTTAATTTGTGTACTGAAAGGCATTAATGTTCTTTCACCTACTTTTAAGATACAAATCAGTCAGATAATCAATCACTCTCTGATTTTAGGACCTGCAGCTCCATGGAAAGCATTCCTCTGCCTGCAGTCCTCCATGAACCTGCACAGGCCATGCAGCACAATCCTAATGTGGGTATCATGAAGGAATAGTTTGACATTTTGTTTGGATAGTAAACGCCTCTTGCAGCCAGTTAGCTTTTGCTTAACTTAACACAAAGACTGAAAAAAGAGGAAAAGAGCTAGTTTGGCTCTGTGCAGAGGTGAGAAGATATCCACCTACTGTACCAGCACCTCTAAAGCCCACTCACTGATTAACAATTTATATTGTGTTCATGTAACCAAAATGTACAAAGTTTTCCTGAGGTAGAGGTTGGAGGAATTTTGAATGTGGTTGTTTTTCTGTTGCAATGTGGTGAGTGGCTACTTTCAGCACCGCGGACAGTTCCTCTGCCTGCAGCGTTTGACTGAACACACAGCCCTGCTGCACAATGCTGATTTGTATATTCTTTAACAGATGTTTAAAAAAAATGGCAGTGCTTCTACATGTTCATGTGACCAGCATGCCAGATATAGCTTTATAGCAGATATAGATTTAACACAGGCCTTCCTCCACAGTTGCCTGGACAATACAGTTCAAGTGCTCTAAATGAAGACCTCCTGTAGTTGGAGGCTAACGAAGCTTAGTCATCTAGAATTTAAATGTCATTGTGTCACTTTAACAATATTCTTTTTCATGTAAAAATTGTCCTAACATGATTGTTAAACCATGCACCCCAATGTAATCAATTTATTCAGGGCCATTATGCATATAGTTTTCACTTTTTTCTTTATGTTGTCCGTTCTCATTTTTAAGGCTGAAGCTTGGTTTTCAGCTCAACAAAGAAATGCTGTGATCATTTAGGACTTTTTCCAAACCAGCTTTTCATAAAGTAATCAAGGGAAAAGACAAAAAAGGGACCCATCTCTTTGCTTTGAAAAAAGATGACATATAAGTGCTGTAGTGCCCGGATAACTGAGGAAAACATCAAAGCCGATTGGCGGGTTGTTTCTAAAAGAGTCAGATGTGTTTACATGCTGAATTTCATCCCATTATTATTTGTATGCTAGATTAGTTCTGTTTTTAGGTTGGGAAAGTCAACAACATATTCTGTTTACTGTCACTGAAACCCTTGATGAGTAACTGATTAGGATACGTACCCGGTGTATAAAAACATCCATCGGGATGCTGAGACATTTACGCTCTTTATCCTATTTGCTGGTGGGTTTCATGCTCTATGTGTTTTCCTATTTTCATCCTATGTGGAACATCAGATGTGTGATTGGATTTATGAATGCCCTGAAGAGCACCCAGCAGAAATGTGCAATGTTGTGTGATGTAAATGCTACATTTTGAAACATTTTGCACCTTGCCCAGGCAGATATCATCTCAGAGGCTGATAGGCATTATGATCATGTTCCATTTCTCAGGCAGACTGACAGAGCTTTTCTCTGGAGTGGCTCAAGTGGAACTGAAGTTCTCATGCACACGTTAAGTTACAGACACATAGCTCATTAAGAAACAGTCTATCACACCCCACTGCTCACTTTCAAACATCATGCACAAACGTCCTCATCTTGCTTCACACACACACACACACACACACACACACACACACACACACACACACACACACACACACACACACACACACACACACACACACTCCTTTTTCCTTTCCCCCTGAATATCTGACTGAAGTGGGCCTGGATTGGAGCTTTTAAACTCAGAGTGGTAAGTCTGTGACTAAGAGTTAACAACACAATGATATTGCACAATGGTTAAAACGATGCATGAACTGAAATGACATCTGGTTTTCTATTCAAAAGCATTACAAACATCCTGTCAGGACTCAGCCAGCCGGACTCCCTCCTCAGCCCGTTCACACAGTGACACCCGGTACCTCAGAGCGCTGCCAGGGAGCTACGGGCTTGGAGGCGGGGACAAGCCAGGTGAGCTCCAACTCACACCTGAAGCCACTCAGCTCGTCCCACAGCTGCAGCTCGTCAGCTCGTTGTCTACGTGGAATAAAGATCAGGACTGTCTGTGCTGACGTGTCGAGTTCGTGCCATGATGTATGTGGACTTTCCCTCCGCGGGTCTTTGCTGTTTTCCCTCCTGTCTTTGCTGAGTATTTTCTTGGATTTTTTTGTATAGATTATTTTCTGTTCGACCATCAAGTGGATTACCTTTTTTCCCTTCCCTTGAACAAGAGGAGTTTTTTGTGTTTCGTTTGTGCTTAAATAAACTACGCCGTGTGTTCGGCTAAGACTAGAACCTTCCTGTTGTCGTGCGCTTGGGGTCAGAGACAAACCGTAACACATCCCGAGGTTACATCTGATATTGAGGCATTTTTCCTAATGTTAGAAAAATCTGAAAGGAAAAGAGCAAACACCTATATCTCTGATGCTCACTGTACACATCCACCAATATGACTATGATGCCTATTACGTTGTACACGTTGTCAACAGACACTGTGCAACATAATGTTACTGTGTCTTGCATCATGTCAGGTAACTAACTTTTTCTCTTTTTTCTCTATATATATATTTACAATGAACATCACATGCCATGCATTGCATTTCATGTGTTAGATAAAAAGGCTAGAATGAGAAAGAAGAATTGTAAATAAGCCACTGGGTGGTAGCTGAAGGACAAATACTCCACCTCATTTCCAAGTAGTTTAACTTTACCCAGATTTACTATAAATGTCAAGGTACCCATTTAACACAGGCAACATGACTATTAACATATACTCTGTATGTCTTGTAAGAGCCTCTAAATGTCAAAATGAAGTGTCTCATATTCATCTGGCTCATAAGCTGCTTATTGGACTTTCCAATTTCACCAATTACTTCGTACTTCACAGTGGAAGATGGCACAGCTAGAGACATGTTTTTAAAGAGGGAAGTATCATTATTAGCTTGTATTATGTAGACCTTCAGTTCTATCCATTAGCTGTAATATTTTGATGTCACAGCTTTAGATTTCCAAGACATTGGCTGTTTTTTAAACAGTACAGATGTCTGGCAATAACAACAGGCCATCGGACCAACTAACTCTGAATCAGCTGCTACTCTAAATGACACATAACTATTAAATAATAACTTCATAATATGTGCATTACTGTTTTTGTACACCAAACTATAATCATACCAAGCAATGGGTTTGAAAGCACCATGAACAGTTCCTTCCAATACAGTGTTTAACTGCTTCATTAAAACTCAGAAGCCTGATTGAACAATACTTTCTGTATTGTGAAGAGCCCATCAGACACCAACACACCTGCCAGGCCTGTTCATGTCTCCACCCACTTAATGATTAAATATGTACGTAATGTGGACACATATTAAACAACAGTATTTTATGAATAAAGATTTAGGAGGTAATAGGAAAGACTTCACGTGGTTACACTGCAGCATACTAAATTGCAAAATGCTGCATACACTTCTTTGTGTTTAACATGTTTCATTTTTAATGAGCTCTGCTTCTGGACCAAGAGCACGAAATAAAAAGAGAAATTGCTGTCGGCCTATAACCTAAGGTTTAGTTTTCCTGGAGGAAAGAACGTGCTCAAACAGCACTGAAACTTAGATGACAAAACAATCCAGACTCATTAAAATGGCATGCCACCATGTAGTTATATAAATATAACACAGTATTGCCTTTCTCGCAAGCGCAGTGACATTTGCAACCAGATGAATACAGAATTGCAAAAAAAACGACAGTGTTTCTTTTGACTACTGTGCCCGACTAGATTAATACTGGTAATACTTTCCAAAAGTGCAAGCATTACAAAATTGTGATGTCAGCCAGAATAGCTATGTATGGAAACGGAGGGAGATACTGAGCTGTACCGAGCTGGTTTCACTGTGCCAAACTAGTCAATAAAACATCCTGTAACTGAACCACACATGAAGGTGAGTGATGCGAGTATTGCTCACCATGCACACAGACACACACACACCGATTTATTGCACACACACACACACACACCGATTTATTGGCGAACACCCAGACACACTGTACAAAGAGAGGCAGAACAAGAGAAACAAGAGTGTTACCGACGCGAAGAAAAGCCAGAGAGATATTCAGCAGCGAGTTGCAGATTAAATATTTAAACATATAACGTAATATTCCGCCCTAGTTATATGGCCCATTTATGAATTGTGTTTTCATTTTCAAAAAAGAGCGGTTCGCGTGGCCTGCCTCTGTCCGTGGAGCTCCACAGCTCATCCACTCATCCGCTGTGGGAACAGAACACTGGAGACATTTTTCAAGCGCCGATTTCAGGCTTTATGCATCTTAATTGTATTCACCATAGTGGACACGAGCTTGAATTCCACAACAGAGGCGCGTGACTAAAATGAAATGTGTGTTCGTGCACATCGGAACAGCGCTGCGACACGGCTCCTAAATCCTGCTCGCGCTCTGTTGTGAACACACAAAAAAATCCCCCCGCTGAAAATCAATGACACGGTGAGTGCGTTTTGGAGAGAGAGAGAGGGAGGAAGAGAGAGAGAGAGAGAGAGAGAGAAAGAGGCGGTGTCTAGTGACTGAGGAGGAGGGGAAAGCTCCCCGTACGCTCGTCCTAGCAGCTCCCTTTTTGCCGTCAATCGTAGCAGTCGGGTTCCACCGGAGTGCCCGGGGCCGTGGACTTATTTTCCCCCGGGGATCGACACATTGGACATCAACGAACTATTCCAGGTGCTGGCTCCACGTTTTTTTAAATTTAAAAAAAAAAATTTGATCAAAGAAATATAAAACTGTAAATGAAAGTGAGTAGTAGTAGTAGTAGTATTAGTGGACTTTCATGGTGCTGCTGCTGGCCGAAGGAGGGAGAAAGCAGATGAGAGTCCGGGACAAAAGCTCCTTTTAGGGGGCGGCAATAGTGTTGACGCCGCTAATTGCTTTTTAAATTGTCAGAGGGGAAGAGTTGCCCCATCTGCCGCGGTGACAACTCTCCAATGTTCATAATCCGATTAGGAGAAGGATCAGCAATTTGATCAAATGAGCACTCCACGACCATAACTGTGTCGCTTTTGACGTCCCATCGTGGCAATCTAACCCCGCGATGCGTCACAATAAGAGAGTTCTGTGTTGTGTAAAGTGCTCCGTCTCACTTCATCTGCTCTTCTAACACTTTGCTGCATCCTCTCCCTCTGTGTCTGTTTTCTCACTCCGAATGACATCCGTCTCATGTCCCTCTCTCTCTCTTTCTTTCTCTTTCTTTCTTTTTGCTTTCAGAAGATGCTCTTCTTTCTGCTACCTGTCGTGGCTCTTTTGCTGAGCAGAACGACGGTCTCCGGTAACAGTAACGACAAATGGCTGAGCACCGTGGCTCAGTTCAACAAGGACAGATCCTGGAACAGATTCAGAGATGTGAGTTTGAACAGAGAGAAACAACATCCAGCCAAAAGGGTGTGTGTGTGTGTGAGAGAGAGAAAGAGAAAGAGAGAGAGAGAGAGTGTGTGTGAAAGTGTGAGAGAGAGTGAGAGAGAGAGTGTGTGTGTGTGTGTGTGAGAGAGAGAGAGATACACCCTTGATACACCCTATATGCTTGAGCACTTGCCAGCAGGCATAATCCACCTTGTAATTACTCAGCAGGTTGAGATCCTGGTCGAGGGAGAAGCATAGACCAAGATCAGACGTCTGCATATTATTGAAAATATTTCCTGAACTGAATTGACTGTTTTTATGAAATGTCGTCTTTTCATTCCACTTTCAAGTAGTCAGTACACTGGGCTTTTATAACTGATAATGTATCATCTCTTTGAGTCATAATCAGAAAAAGAGTCAGTGACTTAGTATGTACACATATGAGTCTAGTGGAATTTCATAACCTATATATATATATATATATATATATATATATATATATATATATATATATATATATATATATATATATATATATGTATTTCTGCCTCTCCTGTAGTTCACATGCAAATTATGGTGAATCAACAATACTTGTTTATTCAGAGATATCAGGCTGGATATCAAGTTGGAATATAATATAATATGAATCAAGTTGGATCATATCTCAGAAGTTACCATGTTAGCTCCTGAATTGAAGTCAGTACAGGTGACATTTGGTTTGAAACCTTGGTTGCTATGGTTAAAACACATCTGACATGTTCTGAGTAACCTTTGACTGAAGAATAACTTTGTGAATAGAGGAGGTGCTTCATATACATTTGCTGAAAGTCAATTTGAAGGCTAGGCATGATTCTCTGCAGCGACACCAACGTGTAGGTCTAATTATTGTGAAAAAAAGAAATAGAGCACACATTCAGCCGGTTGCTGCGAAGCCACATTGTTCAAACCCACCACGTTTTCAAAGATAACTAATATATCAGGGTTAATTTTGGGGTATTTCTATTTGATAGAATGGTACAGCCATTAAAACATGTCGTTCTGGGTTTAAATATTTCACACGGTGTAAATATTATACAGCTTCAATGAAGAACAGGAAGAGAATATATGTGATGCTGCCAAACGGTGTGATTTGAACATCCTTACACTACTTAAGGGGAAATTGAAAGGGTTAGATGTATTTACACAGAAGGCATCATGCCATGAACATAATGACTTATGACTTCAGTTTCTCTTGGTATTGGTATTTTCTTAGGATGAGCTTGTGAATGACAACAAGGCAAAACCAGCATACTCCCAGTCTAACCAGTCGTCATCAGGCTGATGGTGACCGCAGTGTAAACACGGGCTTTGCCTTTTGATTACTCCTAACATGACGGTGTCCGCGAGACATTTCAGACGACAGTGGGCTAACTTTGGCCTTATTAGCTGACCTTCCCCATACTGTATGGATCAGCGCCAGAATTAGTCATGTCTGTACACACAGCAGGGCTCTAATACCTGCAGAGTGTGTGTGTGTGTGTGTGTGTGTGTGTGTGTGTACACTGCTGCATACTTTTTATTCCTCTGGGTGGTCTCCTGTGCAAGTGAAACTTGGGGCTGAGGACAGGAAGAAGGTAAATTAGGAAAATGTGGTTCTTTATGAGTCAATAGCAAAACTACAAAACAAGCATTCTTATAACTATCTTAATGATTTGACGTGACATTACAGAATCCAGTGGTGGGTTAGCATATTTACCTTGCTTTCTTTAACATTAAGGTTTTGGGGAACTTCGGTACGAATATATAAATGTATACATGGAAAAACATTGTTTTTCTTCTGAAATTCTTTGAGCTGGATTATGAAAACTAAGAAACTATATTATTTGATGTCATAATTGGAAACCAGATGTCAATCCTTAATGACCCTTTACATCCTGAAGCACAGTATGCACACTATCAGTCAGTCTCACCCCCTCATGAAATCCAAATTTTTTTCTTCCGTGGTTCTCTCTTTCACTCATTTTCTTTTTGTGTCTCCGGAGCTGTGAATGACCCTGTGCTTCCTCAACCGTGGCCCTCTCTGTCTCCCCCTCCCTCTCCAGCTGCCCTCCCCCGTGACTCCTCCTCTCCAGTGTTCTTCCCCACCTGCCACGTTTCACTCCGCATCCCCGATGAGCCACTTGCTCCCTCCCACATATTGCATGAGCGTCCATAGTTAAAAGTGCAGGTGGCGTATATCTCGAAAACATAAGGAAAATAGATTAGATTCTTTAAATTTTTTGCTCGGCACATTTCTAACAATGGGACTGCATTGCAGACAGATGGTTTATTTTAGTCCAGTCCAATCTACAAAGGACATGAAGTAGAATTAAAAGACAAATGTAATTCATTACCGTCACATTTTGTCTGGTCCAAAAAATGTTGTCTGTGTTCCTTACTTGTATACTTGATGGACACATTTGTTTAATAAATGACACAAAGCATTGCTTCAGACTGAAGTCAGTGGACAGGCTTGCTGGCTGAGCCAGTCTGATTAGTTGAGTTGGGAAAGTGTCTCTTTCTTTTTCTTTCTAGTGCAGTGCCTTTTTGTTTCTGGTATGCAACAGAGCTTCTTCAGCTTGTTAGATGATCTAAATGTTTATGACCAATTCAATAGTTTCTTAATCTTTTCATTTGCGCGACCACCTCTTTTGCAATTTTGCCAAATCACTTGTTGTAATTAAGCCAATGGTATTTTCTTTTTCCTCAGGTTACAATCGCCACTTTAATTTGAATGATCGTATATGCAAATAAAGTATAGCTGCATTGAATATAATGTGTTGTAAGCCTGCAGCTGCCTCGTGCCGTTGGCCACATCAGAGTATTCTGGTCAGGACAAAAGCATATATTGGGGGTATTTAGTGGTAGAAGCAGCAGCAGTAAAACAAAATAGCATATTACCCAATATACATCTGGTAACACTATTATTCAGGGTTGAGGCTGTGATGCATGAAATGTGTCACTCTTCATGGTGCTGCTTACACATTTGTGCTCTCCTCAGACAGATTTACAGTCAGTACATTTGTTACTTGTGTGAACCGGATGCTTTTCCTGAAGTGTCTTCACAGACACATTTTGAGTTGATAGTTACAGTTGTTACCTAATTACTTTACCTTGCTCACCTTTCGTGTTAAAAAACGTGCACCTCAATCTTCTGGGTTCTCTGCATTGCAAAGAGGAAATACTGATAATTTGGAACCAAACTATTGGAGCATTTGTTAAAAGGTTGGAGAACAGCAGCTTAAAAAGCCCCTGGTGTAATTGCTTTTTACATAGCAATGAAGTATATCAGATAATACTGCATATATTATGGTCTGTGTGAGCTGGCCGGTAGCTCTGCTATTCTGGCCTGAGCGTGCCAATTGCATTTATGTATCGCAAGGACATTATTGGGTAGTTTGTATTGAAGAAAAGGTTCAGCAAGCAAGAATCTGTTCCAAGAGCACAAGTTGATCTACGTTGAGAATGCATGTAAAGAACTGATCATCAGGACCATCTGATTTAATAAATCTGATCAGAACTCAGTCCTTTTTGTTTTGGTAAAATGCGCGCGTTTTATCGAAAGCACAGAAAGTTGGCTTTGAATGCCTGGTCAGGTTGATAGAATGTTTACTCATTTTACAGATTTTCACCTTAATTTTGACGCCCAGCCCTTGTGTCGTCTCGGGTTGTCTCGTGCGGTCTAATCTCCTCTCCTGTTGTCTCTTATCAGAATCTCTCTCTGCAAACAGTGACAGACTGGCTGTCATTGCCATCCTGGCAGACCACCTTTTATCTTCAGGAGGAGGAAGAGTTGTTTGCACTCTTCCTCCTGTTTATTTCTCCTAAAAGAGTCATTTCTCATCTCTGTCCTGCTTCCAGTCCTTTTCTTTCGTTTCCTACCGAGATCCTGTCTTCCGCCCTGCTCGCATTCTGTCAGGTTTGCAGAAATGCACAAAATCTTATTTGCGAGGGACAACGGATGTGTGCTGCATATTTCCTCATATATTTGTAAGTGCATGCTGTCCCCAGAATCATTGTTCATTTGCTGGTGGACCTGGTGTTTGGCTACAACCCACCATGTGTGTGTTTGCGTGGTTGCATTGTGACTATGTGAGTCAGAGCCAGCAGCCTGTCTCAGCTCAGTCTGGTGGTGACAATTAAATTCTGTCATCTTTTATCTTTACTATTTACTTTTCCAAGACGACTGGGGCTGCCAGTCATCAACCCCCGCTGTCTCCCTTTTACAACAAGGTATGTGTGTGCACTGTGTGTGTGCATGTGAGTGTGTGTGTGCGCGCCGGTCGGCGTATTACAGGTTTTGCCCTCTTCCATTTATAGAGGAGAGGGTTTTGCTGCGCTTGCACGTTCTTTTTTCAGCCTGTTCACTCTGACACACGGTAAACACATTCACACCTGGGAGCTTCCCACCGCATCCAAATGAACTGCTCCTCTTCTGCTATGTCTATGTTTGCACCCGGGTGTGTATGCGAGTGTCCTGATTACGCAGCTGGGGGGGACGGGGGGCGGGGTGCGCTTTAGAGAAGCAGCTTAGACGAGACGAACCCTGGAGTCACCTTCACCTTCTCTCTCTCTCTCACACACACACACACACACACACACAACCTCTGAGTGAACACTCCCCTGCAGACATACGGTATTTCCGTCAATTAAACGAAGTCTGGGGCGAACACCTGCCATTCTTTCTTATCTCTCCTTTGCTCTGTCCTACATTTCTCTTGCTGCTCTTAAGCTGCCTCTCTACCTTCTCTTCAGACTGTTTATCAGCTCCCTTCTCTCCTGGCTCTTCTCTCTCTCTCGTTTTATACTCCACTAACTCCTGATGAAACAGTGTCCTTCAAAATACACCTTCTTCTGCTTTAATCCATTTTCCTTTGCCATGCTTTCCTTCTGCATACATACTTCTGACTGAGCTATTGATTTCAAGTGGGAAAAAAAGATGCTGATCCTAATCTCTGTGTTGAAGGAGAGTTTTCCTTGTCATGGAGCCCTTTTAAACTGAATCATGGAAAATGTTCACATCTCTCTCTAGCTACTGACTCTGCATGTGTACGAATGCTCACCACACAAAACACACACACACACACACACACACACACACACACACACACACAGGGTCCCATCCACCCTGAGGCTCTTGGAGAGATCGATCAGTAAATTTACAGGGCCTGGTAACCCTGATTGGAGCCTTGATAGAATCAATAAGTGTGTGAAGAGGCAGGAAGACTCACACAGACACACATATGCAGGAACACACACACGCACACTAACATTTGGAGGACAATTCGGACACAGGCTAGACAGAGGTCACTGTCCCCTATGACCAGGATAAATAGGTTTTGACTGTGTGTGCGTGTGCGTGTGTGTGTGTGTGTGTGTCTGTGTTGGAGTATAGAACAGAGAGAGACAAACAAAGCAGGGAAGCTAAAGGGTTGCTGCCAGTGTAATATTGGCTGACGATAAGAAAGGGGAAATGGGAGAAAAAGTGAGGTGGTAGGAGAAGAGGGGAAGAGGAGGAGCTTTCATGTGAAGCCTATCAACACTGTGGGCAGAACAGATGGACAGACGTGGAATCCATCATCAATAAAACATGTGTGTGTGTGTGTGTGCTTCAGTCAGCTTTGTTATGGCAGCACCTCCACACTCCTCTCTCTCTCTCTCTCTCTGTGGGTATTGTCTTTCTGCCGGTCTATTTGGTGCTGATATGAAGCGCTCCTGCACGTTATTCTTTTGAAGAGATGCTGTCTGATTTGCTGCTAATGTTAAAATATTTAGACAGAGAAACCACCCTCAGACTATTGGGGGATAAAATGTATATGCGCTATACTTTTGTATTTGGATGTCTTACTTTAAGCCATATTATATTAGAAAGTAGATATTTTTTAAACATGTCACTGTTATCATGACACTAAAGTGTAGAAAATGATGTTTCTATTCCTAGATGAGGGATTGCATTGGATCATCTATACTGCACTTACCAAACCAATATTCATATTTAGCTACCAGCATTACCGGCACCTTACATTTAGAGGTAGGTTCTAATATAATATGGCTCAAAGTAAGACAATGAGAATTTATGATTTTTTAATGAAAGAGATTTTGCAATGCTATTTGTACTGAGGTAGCTTTCCCTTTAAAGGTACAGCTCACTTCAAAATCACTTGTAACACGATGATTGAAAGAAAATAGTTGCCGCATGTTTGGTTCAAGTTAGAGTCTTAAGCTTATGTTCTGTGAGTATTCCCCAGTGAAAAAGAATATGCATTAGACAGCTAAAAAGTAGGCGGGCTTAGACGGTAGCGCACACACACACCTTCCTTAACGCTAACACATGCAGATTGACCAATGGACGGATGTCATGGTAGTATTGGTTGAAACTGGCTCACATCTAAAAGGGTTAAAGATTTTTCATTTAATCTTGATCCATTTAGGAAGGAATGTGCTATAATAACAGTTAAGGGATCACTCTTTATATAGTGCCTTCATCAGGTCAAAATATGTTTTTGTTCAAAACTTTGGTTTATGACCAAATACCTGTAAGACTAAAGACATTCAGCCTACAGACTGTTGTTTTTAATGCCAATAAGCAAATGTTAGCAGGCTTACCCCATTCACATCGCTGACCCCTACCTACAGTCTGCTTTGTTCATGTGTTGATAAATTATGTTTAGCATCGAACATCAATGCACACCATCAATATGACTCCAATGGGCCTGCAAGTAATGATCATCAAATTATATGTTGACTTTTTAATAATTTATTGAATAACCATTTAGTACAAAGTCACAAATGGTGAAAAAGAAGCAATACAATACAATACAATAAACGAAAAATAAAAAAATACTCTTGACACATTTTCTGTCAATTGTCTGATTGATTATAAGATTAATCATTTCAACACTAAAAAAGACTCACTCAATATCATTTCCAGTGTAATATGCCATCACCCTGCATGCATTGTGATCCATATGGTTTCAAGCTGTTTTGACTTCATTTTCACCATATTTCATTTTCATGGATGTCTGCAGTTTGTAAAACATTTACATAATACTAATGACAGGCAGAAATCTTTCTGTCAACATATGTCTGTAATACAGTGGGTTTTAACTCACATCTGTAGCAGCTGGTTTTGATGTGTATACACATGTGTTTGTGTGTGTGTCTATGGAAACGTGCTTACCATAGTTTTTAACACATAATAAGTTGTTTTGATCATCATGTCAGATCATAAATATAGACCTACACTTTATATGTCAGAATAGTTTTGCCTGTCTTTGTGTTGCCATTGCCATTAATGAAGCTGTCACCCCCACTGTGCGCTCGCTGGTTCTTGTATGATCAGATGTTTCTTCCTCAGGGTTTTGCTCCCTCTTCATCTCTCCATATGCCAGTGCATGATTTGTTATTTTGTCCTCTGTTGTATAAGTGGAAATGAGTGGAAATGAGTCACAGAAACCTTATTCGCCCACTTGTTACTCTGCCAAATAGGAGGTCCCTGTTGGCACGGTTATGGAATAGACCTGCTGCTTTAACTCGTCATAGTAGGAAACACGCAGGTGAAACTAATCTCGTTAACAATAACTCAGTTTCCATCAACACCCTGGAACTAGCTCACCTAAATGGAATGCAGCCATTTTAGATTTTCACGTCAATTACACCTGTCAACAGAACACGAGATGTACATTGTTACTCAGCAATGAATACGCTCTGTCATTAGGATGTTTTATATAAATCTGAGCTCCAAGGGGGAGCAAATTAACATGCTCACAATTGTGAGCATGCTACATGCCAAAGTTTAGCAGGTATAATCCTTAACACATTCACCATCTTAGCATGTTAGCCTGCAAACATTTTCTAATTAGCACTAAAAACAAAGTACAGCTAAGGCTAATAAAAAAGTTATGATTTTTTTGCAGGTCATAAACCAAAGAATTGGATGAATTCTAATTTTTACCTGGTGTTGACGCTTAATGAAAGGAGATCAAAGTAATACAAATGAATCATCTGGAGACCACGAATGCCAAATTGCATGGCAATTAAATCCAATTAAATTAAAAAAAACTGAAATACTGAAATCAGTATTGTTGATTTTATTTTTTCAGACCTAATAATAATTTTTTATAACTTGCAATATATAGCACACTCTGAACCAACGTTCTCTTCTTTCCAATATCATGTAAAGAGGGTATATCTTGTGATTTCTAAAGCAGCATCATGCTTTGATTGATTGTATGCGTTTGCCTCCCCTTGTTTTCTATAATTACAGTTTGATCTAAGAGGACAATCATTGCTCTGCCCGTCATGTTAGCAGTTACATTACATGTTGTTCTTTGGTATAAATGGCTGGGCTACATATTGTGGTAGCCTAATCAATTATACAATGCAGCATATTTTACTGACAAGTCTTGCACAGATTACATTTGAAAGTAGCCTTCCCACCCCCCAGTGTCACTGTGTGAAATAAATCATGGGCAGTCTGTTTCTCTTTTTCACACCTCCCAGCCCTCCTTTCGATCAGTGTCAGCATCTCTCCCCTCCCTCTCTCCCTCTCACTGATGTTTATGGTCTCTAAAACCATGTCAGATTGAATTGGTCATTATCAAATTCCCCCCCTGAGGGCAGGGTTCAGTTACTGTTTGTGTGTGTGTGAGTGTGTCTGAGTTTGAGAGATGTCTTGTCTGCTTCAATAATTCAGGCGGTGTCTGCTACTGCAGCTCATGTGAGGCTCGTGAGAGAGAGGAGGGAAGGAGGGAGGGTGAGATTGACACAAAGATGTGGCAGTTCTGCTCCTCCTCCTGTGTCTTAAAGTGTACTTGCATATTCCTCCATGCATCATTTTGTAGTTTTTGGCACTCTTGTTTATGAAACACAAACTCTTTTGGAATTGTAAGTAATAGTAATGAATAGTTGAACCCTGAGGGGTTGAATGAATACTGCATGTAAATTCGTGGAGTCTCTGCATGTATGTGTGTGGACAGTTAAACCATTAGGCCTCTGGGTAATGTAGTTAGACAGTTAGTTTTTCTAAAGACTAAGTGGAACTGAACTGTCTGCAGCTTCCCCTAAAGAGCTGTTCATTTAGGTTTCTCAAAGTCTATTGATCTAAGATGTATATCATATTAGTACAACATCCTTCATTTACTATGGCTGTTTCAGTTAGGGGTGCATGAATGTCGATACAAAATTCCACGGTGATCGCTTGAATAGTTTTTAGTGTGACTGACCAAACATAGCCACAACAAAACATATTAGAAGTACATAAAATGTCCTCCTTGGTAATGCATGTCTTTTAAGGGTGGCAGGGTAAACATTCATATTAACACGAGTCCTACAGCTGTAATCTAGTAATGATGTCACCACCATGTTGTTGCTCTCCACTCTTAATAGAGAAGAACCCAGTTTGTTGTTGGTTTCTATGTTGGTGTGCTTCTGCTGTCGGTGTGGGAGGAGTGAGTTATTTCAGAAAGTGGATAAGAGCAGCATCCAGTCCCAGGACCCAGGGCTCCACTGTAACCCCTCAGATAGAGGGACTGCTGCTGATCGGTGTGATGGTTCTGGTATTGATGTTAGTTTTAGCCTGTCACTGCCAACTTCACCCCCCTTTTCACTGGCACTGTACGCAACCACTCTCCAGTCAGATGCCACAGTGTTGTCAAAGTAACAGCTGGCTGGACGTCCTGTTTCAGGCTGACTTTCAAATCCAGAGAGACGCACGTAACCAGATTTAAGCCAGATGGTGTTTTTATCCCTTGTATCCTATTTCAACTTTTAAAGTTTGGACACATAAAGGTTTCCGAGGGGAAACTCTAATTTAAAATAAATTTGTTTATTTACATACGGCCTGCTGTACCTGAAGGCTTGTCTTTTATTACTAATACTTTCTAAAGGGTAAAATACTTGTTTTAAAGGTATTTTGTTTTGTTCAATTAAAATCCCAAAAAACTCTTGCCAACTCATTCTCCATGTGCTGTCATCCAAAACAAAATTAAATCAACTGCGCATATTTAAATGATATTCATGTGTAATGCTTCAGCAGAAAGATATAGAACTGAGAGCACTGCTTGGTCACCATGAGCCAAAAGAACGGCTCATGCTAGTAAGATCACTGTGCAAATATGCAGGGGGTCCAGCTACAGAAGAGTGACAAACTCAGACTTGTATAACAATCAATATAAGTTAGAATTTCATTTTACACGTCAATATTCCAATTTCACCTGATCCTTGTCCTTCACCGGCCTGGATATGTACGTGGTGGAGCAGAACATAGGTGACTGATAAGTAAAACAGATCCTGTTCCAGGTCTGGTGCTCAGTGTCCATGCAATGTTGTCTGATGACTGGAGACCCTTCCTCATACTCACAACCAGAGCAATGGACTCACCTCCCTCCTCGTCTGTACCTCACCCCTCTCCTCCCTCTCTCCATCTCCCATTCCTGTACAGTTTCGATGATACAGGTTGACAACGGCTGTCCCAGTGATCGAGCAGTGGGCAGGGGAAAGACATGGGAAGAATAGTGAAGCCAAAGGCTAGTCATGTTTTCTAGAGGAATAAAGGGAGATTGAGATTGATATTGATATTACCCATATGTCAGGCTTCAATTAATGGGAGAGAGACATTGTGAGATGGGTGTGCGTAGGAAAGGGAATATATTTATGCATATGCATGTTGGAGGACGACACGAGAATAGTTTGACAGCTTTAATTAAACTCAACTGAGTCATCCTCTGAGCTGCAGCTTCAATCACATTCAGCAGCGCACATGGAATAAGCTCCCCTCTGCCTTTTGTGTGTGTCTGTGTGTGTGTGTGTCTGTGTGTGTGTCTGTGTGTGTGTGTGTGTGTGTGTGTGTTTATGTGTTTATTTGAGGTGCAGTAGACCAACTTATACTGTATATTCACAGGCAGATAGTTTATCTGAACACAGATGTGATGTAACCAGCAAATGTTGGTTAGACAGAGAAGGCAACATGAACGATAAGCTGGAGAACATAGCCGAGCATTTAGTTGCCAAAGAGAAGACGACTCAAACTAATTGAGCTGAAGGAGAAGCAATGTCAGATATTTGCCAGGTGGAAATGCCAATGTGGATTTGTATCTGCTAAATGTCTAGATTTGCCATAAAGGGTTGTAATACAGTACAGGAAAGACAAGACTTATGCCTCGTTAAGATATAACAATATCCCAAAATATTCTCATGTCACGATATTGACGTAATATCGACGTATATACTTCTACGTGCACTGATTGCTGTAGCTGCACTTTTATTTGTTCTTTATTATACTATATTTTCCAGTAAAGTTTATTGTTTTAAATAAGCTGTTTTGTCATAATGTTAAAAGCAAACATTGGCCAATATATCTTTAACTTTTATTTGAAGTTGCCCAAAAAATCCAGTATTGATAGGGCTTTAATTTGAATCCAAGCATGGAGGGAACACACACACACACACACACACACACACACACACACACAGATGCATTAATAAACCTAATACACAATATAATCAAGCTGACATTTCATGAACTCTAAGTGGTCTGTTTAATGATATTCAGTTGATTTCATTTTAAGTAATCAACAACACTGCAAAGCAATTGCATTTGCTGTGATAATAATCCAACCTGGTGCACAGACATACACACACACACACTCAAAAGAAATGTTCACAACCCCTTACTTGCATGTGTTTTGACTTTGATTACGGAAACATTTCATGGGGAGATCTTTGCCACCTAGATGAAAACAGAAAATACCGTCCCACTCTTGCTGCCCAGTTTCTCAGAAAGAGTGAGTGAGAGTTTTTAATGTTCACTTCCAGTAGATGCACTTTTTTTATCAAGCCGAACTTGAGTTGGTTCACTTCCACAGGAACTGCATTACCTTGCCAGGACGATTAGAGGACTAGTTGTGTGAGGGTAAAGAATGGAACCCGATCATTATGATGTTAGAGTTGCACCTGATCAAACCCAGCCAATCTGATATTGGCTTTGGCTAAAGCTGGATTTTGATAGCACCACCAGACATATTGTATGTGATCAGGTTGTTGCTTACTTATATTCCGACAAATTAAACAATAAAATATATTTGATGTGTCTCAAAGTTCAAAAGTTGACTGCTTTGTGGGTGCATGAGTGTGTGTGTGCGTCTTATTCACTTTTCTTACACTCCCCCCCCCCCCCCCCCCCGGTTTAACAAGGACACTGAGCAAGGGAGCAGGAATGTGCAAGACTGCAATATTCCTGACTCAGATTTTAAAGCTGGCCTTGTTTCATACTTTTGCAGCGAAGGTCAAAGTATAGGTAAACATTTTGTCAAGGTGTGGATACAGTATAAGTGTTTGCTTGTGTGTTTGGAATACACTTTTTCCAGACTTCCCAACGGAGGTAAAATAAATTCTAGTACAGCAGGTTGTTGTCCGATTTAATTTTGGCTGCATCTTCTTCCACGGCACACTTGTGCGTGTGTGTGTGTGTGTGTGTGTGTGTGTATGTGTATTTTGGCAATTTGCATTTCATTATTTTATGTTAAAATGAAGATGTACCACCGAGTGATTGGATAGAAAAACAGATTTGAGATCTGTTGTCTCTTGTGACCATTTGCCTGTGCAGAAAACAGCGCCGTTTGCAAGCTAACATATAATTTTTCTGTTTTCCTTTCATGTCTTACCTGATCACTTTTTTTCACTGATGGTACAACAGGTAAGTCTGTATTTTCTATTTGCTCATTTTGTTGTTGGCTTAACCATAATAATGAGTGTGTTTATTTAGTGTGTATTTTCTGGTTGGTGTGTTATTGTGACTCCAGGGACTTGGTCTGTTTCTTTCAACCTGGGTTTCACACACACACATACAAACACACACAGGCAGTGCACACACACACATGCACACACATAGAGGTATGTGCTGCTGGCGAGATGATTTGTCGACTTAGAGCCTGTATGTGTGTGTCTAGGTGTTTTAGCAGGTCCAGCCTTGGTTACTGGCCTCCAGGCTTGAGTGTGGCAGCAGAGATTTGTAGCTATGTGCTCTGCTCTCCCCTGAGTTTCCACACACACACACGCACACACGCACACACGCACACACACACACACTGCATTTGGATTTTATTGCCGAAACTGAACACTTTGTGGTCTCTAGTTTTCCTGCTGTTAACTGGTGCAATCAGCGAATAACATTACTGCATTGGGATGATGAAATCCTCCACTGGTGGTACCTGTTACCGCTAGAGGCCTACTGGGTGTATCCCACTGGCAGAGTTCATCTCTGGCCGTGGTTACGCTTGTCTTTACAATACCACTTTTAAGATACGATGCGACAGATCAGAACTCGGACGTGTCTGAATATGTGTCCACACATGACACTTCAATGCGACCTAGTGCGAGTAAGAACTTAACAATGACCATATCATATTTCAAAAAGAGAAATATACAACATTAATACCTCGATAAACTACTATGTGCTATGTAGAGATATAGTGGAGTAATATCTACCCGAGCAGAGAATGAAGTCTCCCTCTGCATGTGTTGAAATGAGCTTCTCTGTGCTATATTTTACACAGCCTGGGTGAGATCGGATCTCAGTCGCATTGGGATCCGATCAGCCAGACCACAAGCCGAAGTGGCCTGGCTCGCATTGAGGTGTGGACGATTGATCAATCATATAGGGCTACTTCATCTTCCCTCCATACAGGAGTTCCTCTCCAAAGCCAGAGCAAAGGGGAGAGAGGAGGAAAACACACCTGAGACCCGCTGCCTCAAAATAAAACTTTTTAAATAACAAAATAGCTGGGGAATTTAAGTGGAAGGAATTTATAGGAACATTTGTTTATTGCCAAATGAGTAGAGCTTTTTCCTTTGATCCTGAAACATATCAATCACTATCTCCTGGTAGGAGTTTGAAGAGGGCGTGACATGATAAACTAAGTAACTATAGTGCTACAGAGTTTTTATTTATTTCAGATTTTATGTTTCCGTAGTGTTAACAATCTTCTACCAGCACGATACTAATTCTTGAAACACAATATGAACCAGCAGGCTGTAGAGTGTATTTCTCAAGAGGAGACACTTTCGATCCAAGTAGAACGTTGCTATCGAGGCATTCATGACACAGACGTATCATAATCTATTACACGTTTCCCACGTAGGTATTATTTTGTATAACAGATTAAGTGAACTTGGTTAAAAGAGCCACTTCAGGTCATGGGTAGTTATGTAGTAATGACAGGTTTGATACCCGCCTCATCCACGCGTCACTGAGTAAGACACTGAACCCAAACCAGTCCTAATTTATGTGTATGGGTAAATACTTACTTTTGAAAAAAAAGAGCCAAATGAATGCAATATAAATCGACTTTTACCTCTGATTATGCCGTATACTCAGGCAAATATGATTTGTTTACTTGGCTGCTTTGAAATATGATTTTGTTTAGCTTTGAGAGAGGTTTGTGATATCTATATCTGGAACTCAAACAAACCCATGCACCTCATTATTATCAGCTCCTACTTGTCACAACCATCATGTTACCAATACCGCTGCTTTATGTCGACACTTTGTTTGCTCTACCTTTAAAACCCCTTGCAAGCTCATGTACATTTACCTGACATAAACCTTTAAATATACCTGAAACTAATATAGATGATGAGAATAATGTAGAGCTTCTCTCTTCTAGTGTAAGACAGAGGGTCTTGCTTTGCTTATGATGCTCGCATTGTGTTAATAACTGCTCAGCACGCAGGAATAAATGTATACATAGCGGCTGTATGTATAGTGGTGTGTATCCCTGAGAGTGATAGTCCAACATAAATTAAAAAGATAGTAATACAATATTGATGTGACCTTATACTGTATTTAAAGTGTACAGAGGAGTGGGAGAGATAGAAGTGAAGGAAATAGGGGGACTTAGTGGGAGAGAAACCAAACATCAGTTTTGAAAGTGACAGCTCCATTACTGCTATCATCCATTAATAACCAGCCAGGTCATTAGTGTGAGAAATGAATCCAGGCGCTCACATCGACAAACAAACACAATACTAATCTGTGTTCTCCAACAGAGTGTCACCCGCCCCGACATGAATGAGGGGAATGGAAAGTGAGCGGAGAGGTCAGGGTGGAGAGAATCATAGGGAAGGAAACGGAGGAGAGGACGAAGGACAAGATAATACATCAGACAAATGAAAAGCTGAAGGGGATGGCAATGGGAAAGTGACCCAGCAGATCTCAAAACTAATTAGAGTGAGAGGAAAAGAAGATGGAGGAGGGAGGGAAAGAATAGTGAATTGTCTGTGAATTCTGTGACAGGACTTTTTTTCTTTAAGTTTGGACAGTGACAGCTTCATTATTTGCATCATCTGTGAAGAGAGTCATTAGTGCTGGAAATGAGTCCTGCTGCACAGAGACAAACAAACAGTGCTGATCTCCAGCCTCAAACAGACTGCCAATCAACTACCAGGTGTGTCTGTGGTGAACGGCAATTAATCTGGGGCAGAAAGAAAAAGAAAAGAAAAATGATCTGTGGTCTGTCCTACGTGTCTCCATGCTGCGTCATTACCTCACTGGAGTTAGCAAATCATACTTCATGAAGAAGTGTCCTCCCTCTCCTCGCTTGCTATCTTTCTTTCACTTGTGTACCTTTTGGTGTATTTTCTTCTATTGGTTTTTCTTCCATTCCCCCTGTTGTGTCTGCCTGTCACTGCCTTTTCTATTATATCATTCTTTTTTTTTTTAGCCATTTTGTGTATATATATATCCTTTTTTATATATATATATATATATATACACAAAATGGCTCTATTATTGACCCTACCATGGCTTACACACTTCCCACAGGTCTTTGTCTCTGAAAAGGAGTCATCCAATGGTACTTGATGGTTTTGAAGAACAATAACCGATTTCCTGCTGATGGAAAAATAGCAGTGCCTCCAGTACACGTGTGTGTGTGTGTGTGTGTGTGTGTGTGTTTGTGTGTGTGTACATGCCAGTAGATGACAGCAGCGTGGTAACAGCTCCAAACTAAGTCTACAGATGTTGCTGACTTCATGAGATGAGATAAGACAATATGACATTTTATTGATCCCCAGGGGGAAATTGGATCTTTGTAATATCTAAAGTAATACACTGCAGGATTTAACCACAAATGTGGAATATAAAGCAATACATACAATAATATGAAAGCAAAATGGAATACTAAAAAAATCATAGAGGAATGTTAACATTGTAGCAAGTGTTGCCAACAATGTCACAATGTCAGCACATGCACTGTCAACTGTACTAGTGGGACTTTATTTTGTATTTCTTGTTTGGGCGTTCTACTTGTTTTGTTTGCCCACAAAATTACAATTTGTAAACTTGTGATTATTCTGTGAAAAGATAGTTTCACTAATATATTTTAAGTATAAGTGTGTTGATTTATCTAAAAGACCCCAGATGAATGTGGTTCTCTCTGCAGAGTAATTAGAGCCTCTGAATTGAAGATCTCAATGTGTCAGGGAGTGTTTGCTCTCCTGAAACCCAGAGCGCACATGCTCTTTGACTTTGTCCCCGACATTAACAGTTCAAATCAAAATGAAAAGTAATATATCACCTTAAATTGTTTTATCAGTGTGTCGCTGGTAACATGAGCATCTCCTCTCCTCAGCACAATACACAGGCACGCATGTAGACACACACACGCTGGCATACACATGCACAGTTTTCTTCTCTATCTGTTCGATTCTGCTTTGTGGTGCAGAGTCTGTATTGGAACCAGCCTGCTGCCTTTTTACTGCTTTGTCATCACACAAAACCAAAGACATGCATATTTGTAGAAGAGTGTGGCCGATTTAATTTTTCCAAGCAGAATGAGGACATTATTAGAAGGAGGATTACAGTATCAGAATGTTGCGAGCTTCAGAATAATGACCAACTACATCAGCTCCTGTCATCCTCTTTAATTGCAGCAGACAGTTTCTAATGAGCCGGGAGGAGAGTTCAGGTCAGACTTTCATCAGAAAAACTTATCCGGGAGGCCGTGTGACTACAATTAAAGTAACTTGTATCTTATTATGACTGTTTTTTGTTTAATTGAGTGATTAAGACACAGGATTTGATCCTCAGGATGTGTCCTATGTTCTAAATGATTTCACACTTAAATATTGAATATGCATTCAAGAGTCCAACAGTCTGTTGTTGTAGAAACACACTCACGGTTCCTATTTTGTTAGTCATGTGCAGTGAAATTAATTATCAAGAAGCTGTATGACCTGCGTGAACTCAAATCACTAACTGCAGATGAAAATGCGCCTTAATGCTGTTTGATGGTGACAGTATAAAATCAGCTGATCGGAGAACAAAGTTGTGGATGACAATATTTGCAAAAATATGCCAATAATTTTACACAGTGAAGGCATAAATTCCATTACAAATGGCATTTGATATACATTTACTGCGGCGTTTTAGGTGTGTATTTACGTACACTGAACTGGATGAAAAACTTAAATTAAAGTGAAAGCGTCAAAGCTCATATCACATACATTCAAGAGCTTTATTTTGAAGAGGTCTGCGTGTGCGGCGGTGCAAATTAAGGCCGCAAAAATTTCTCTTTGTGCTTGCGTTTGCGATAAGAGTTGGTGTAAGCGAGCTGGAACAGAACTAAAATGCAATGCCAAAAGGAGAACTAAAATTTCACTTTGTTGCCTGATTTGCATAAACACAACCTGCATCCACTTCAGTGCAAAAATGCTCATATGAAGCCACGATTTCACCAAAAAGGCACAAGCCCAAAAGAATGAACTTGATGAAGCTGGCAATTGTAACTGGGTTTGCCCAAAGGAAATATACTGTAGGTGTGCTCCTTTCCAGATCCAATCTGGAGCTGTATCACAGTACTGCTTCTCTCTGCTGTACTTTTTTTTTTCGTTCTACAGAATATTTACAGTACTAGAGGTGCTGGGACTATTTTCCCTCTAGGAGCTCTTTGTCATCTGTATGTCTGTCTGCTTGCTGTTAGGATCCCAGATTGGACTGTGTGTCATTAGGGAGCAAGAGGTTGAGATAAAAAAATATATATTTTACTGGGGACTTTGTGTGTTTGTCTGTGTGTGTGTGTGTGTGTGTGTGTGTGTACCAGGTCCTTCACTGTCAACTAAAATGGGTATTGCTTCAACATTTTAAACTTAAAATGGATGGATGGAAAAAAGGTAAAAAATCCCTACTGTGAATAAAAGAACCTTGAAATTGCAGTATTTCACAGAATTTCCCCCACTCAGCCCCTACAGGCATTGTTCCTGTGCTATTTTTTTGGTGGCACCATTTATTTTACTTTGCCTTGCTTGATCTCTGACCTCTAGCAACACTCGACGTGAGCCAACACTTTGATTTCTTTTCTGTTGCTGTTTTTTGACAATACACACGCGTGAATCTTCCAGTTGTGCAACTTAACAGCTCAGTGTGGAAGAAAATATATTTGACTAAAATGCAGGCAGCCAAATTGGAAATAGAATAAATGGGTTTTCCATTGCAGCATGTATTATCAAATTGATGATTTTCTTTTCTTAATCTGCTTGTGTCTTAAGTTGTTGTGTTTGTTTGTTGCATGAGACGTCAGTTTGGCGATTTATTTTTCATTTGCTTCTGTTTTTTCCACTTAATTGTGTTTTTTACTGGTAAAATAATTGTTATCTCCTCAAAGGGAATTTCCTCTCCACTTTCTAGGCATCTGCCCTCTGACTGGTTAATGTGGGCCCTCAGTGTCTAAGATGCGTTCAGGCACAGTATTGAGGGTTTGTTTAGGCAGCACAAAAGCACTGGTTATACCCCAAAACGGCAGACAATAGACTAGAACTGGGCTTCTTTTCAAATCTTATCAGATTTTGTATTTACTATTTTTATTCTCATTCATCATACATTATACTGTACATTATGATTAAAGTGCTCCTTCAATATACGAGGGAAGTAAAGACATTTGTTTTACAGGTTGTGTTTTCATAGTTTTACCTGAAAAGTGGATTAAAGTGAGTAAAGTGAGTTTTTTTTTTTTTTTAGTGGCAATTTATAAGTATGATAGTGGGCTGGGTTTACTGTTAATGTGTAGGAGGGCTCAAGTATGTATTTCAAAGAGACCTCCAAACAGGAATAGCAGCCCTTGAGTGCATGTTGTCGTCAGCCTGCAGCCATATGGAGCTTAATGTATTGTTATCCAGAGAGTTAAAACAGAGCTCATTGACTTATCTAGACTTTTAACAAGCACTCCAGAGATATTATGAGCTCCCTTTCATCCCTACACAAATCTTTCTCACATACACACATGTTCATCGTTCAGCACTTGCAGAATTCAGTAGCTTCAATTAGCAAATCAAATTAGTTGCCACTGTATGATGTGTAGCCTCAGTTTTCACATTTTGTGGTTTTCCATTCCCTCACAGGATCTGATCCTGTATTTGCCCAGCTCGATGGTTTATGTTCCGATGGTAATGGTCCATTACGTATTTATTTATTTTTTATTTAATGAAATGTGGTCTCTGCATTTAACCTAGCAGTGCCCGGGAAGCAACTGGGTGTTCAGTGTCTTCCTCAAGGACACTTCGACATGCAAACTATGGGATCGAACCGGCTACCTTGTGGTGTCAGGATGACCACTCTCCCCATGAGCTACAGCCACCCCAGTTGACAGTTCACGTTGACACCCTGGTTCACACAATTGTTAAGACCAAAGTGTAAGCAGGCTGCAATGTTCACTTATTACTGCGCTTGAAGGGAGACTACGGCAGCCCCGCCAGAGGCCAGACGGGAATTAGTCCTCAAAATGATGAGAGCTTGGATATGTAAACTGTAGGTTATGTAACATCACATCACAGCCCTTGGCCGTCTGGCCCGGACTTAATGTCAAGTTGCCGGCGGTGATGAAAAGGTCTTGAAGATAACATTCAAATGGGAAAAAAGTAGTTTGGTTTCCAGGTGATGGGAAACTATCCAGCTCGACTCAGAATATCACCTGGCTGAGCAGAGATTCCACTGGGCCAGAGTGTCATTATATGGTATTTTCCCCACTTGCATATGTTCATATGCCTTTCTGTGAGGGATCTGCTTACAGTTTATCGGCAACAATTTGGATGCATGATTACTTGTATAAGTAATTCATCAAAAATTGCTATAATTCTAGTCAATCATCTCGTTTCAGCGTCTTAAATTGAAAATATGTTCTGGTTTCCTCAGTCTATAACAGTGAACTGGATATCTTATCTCCCCCTTATTCTATCTTCTCTGAAAACTTTCAATCACAACATCCTACTTACACAACATCCTTTCTCAATACTGAATAAATCTCTCTCCCTTCTGCATTGACACACATCTTACAAAGATAGCAGCAAAGAATCTCAGAGGGACACAACATGTAGAACAGTCTACTTAGCTTCAGTCCTATTTATGAGTTTTGAAGACAAATGTAAAAAAAAGGCTGCCGCTTTAAAATGGAGATAAATACCTTCATATCCAGTTCAATTACTTTTCCACTCTAGTATCAGCATTTTGATTAGCGTCCCTGTCAGCTTTATGATTATGATGCTGATTATGGTGATCATAACTGTTGGGGTGATGGTGATGATGATTGTGTTTGTGATTACTCTGCTTACTGACTGTGGCCATGTCACTAATGCAATCTTTCATCTGCTCAGCTCATCGGGTGTGGAATTTGCAGTCTGGAGGAGCTTTAACTGGTCCACAACTGTTCCCGATGGACAGATAATGTGTCTCTATGGGAGCCCAGAAAGAGGAGGCTTTTGGAAAAAAAGATTTCAATTTAGTGGATGGGTAGATGTGGAGTGGAGATTTAGTATACAGTATAATTTGAAGACAAAAAAAAGAAGAGCAGAGTATAGATATAACATAAATCTCTCAGATGTATGGGAGTGTGGGGGAACTGAAATGTTTTTATTGTCATCAGGAAAAACAAATTAATAGTAATTAAAGAAAAATAGTCATATTGTAGATGAAAACTAATTTACAAGATCAGCAGAATCATCCAGACAATATATATATTTTGTATTATATAGAATATACTATATAGTGTCTCGCACACTTCCAATATCACCTCCTTCATTTCCAGATCAGTTATCGCTGCTTGTGTGACCCGATATGACCGAGAGGATCAGTTCAAAACCCCTCCCACCATGCGCATCTCTCTCTGTCAGTGTCACAGGCTTTTCTTGTCTGATAGTATTTTTAACTATCACATTGTTTTTGGTATAATTTCATAATGCTGAATTTTGAAAATGAAAATGTAATTTGTAAGAGGAATGCCTCTTTCAAAAGTAGCGTAGTCTTGCTTTAATTCTACACTGTAGATTCACCATTATGATTATTGTTAAATGCAGAAGCTCGGGTTCAGAAATGGAGAAAGACAAAGACAGGGCACCTGATGATGAATATTGATAGAAGGAGAGAGTAATAATCAGAAAACAACTCTCCGATGGAACATTTTCCTCTTATCTCACACACAACGCTTTGGGAATTGGGTGTTTTATTGCTTTAAGTGCCGTCTGGCAATAAAAGTACTTAAACACATCCACACAAACACGCATCGAGGTTAAGACCTAAAATCACAACAATAATGTGTGCCGGAAAAGAAGAGGGAAATAAAGAGCGAAAAACTCCATCAGCTTGTGAACGTCGCATATTAGAAAAATGGAAACAAATGATGAATGTAAATGCAGCAAAGATGTCTTCGGGTTTTTCATCAGCTGGATTTCGAGAAGGGAAAGGAAATAACTAGTGAATGGAAGACAAGACTAGTGTCAAACGAGTGACAAAATGTGTTCTTCGTCATTCTCTCTTTCTTTATCTGTGAATAGCATAATACTCTCCATGTGAACATAATGAAAAAAAGACTATGCCTCATCATGCATTCTTTATAGTTCTTATTTGATAAAGATTCTGCAGATAAACACCTGACAGGCAGCACGTTTCAGTCCCTGTATTGATTGGCCAACCAGGTGTTGGCTGTCTGAGTGATTGATGTACTGTAGATCTTGTTAGTTATCCGCAGCACCTCTCTGATCATTGCACTCCGAGAGCTTCAACCAAAACAAACCTACATTTACTCCTCCGTCATCCTGACTGAATTACTGTGTCACCAGCATCCAGAGAGATGTTGTGTTAAAGCTTTAAGCACAGCTGACTGTAAAACATCCCTCAGTATTTCTTAGAGGAGTCACTGTTGTTTGAAGCGGATGGATGGCTTCAAGCCTCAGTATCTACTCGGTATCTTTGGCATCCGTCGGATGTTTTCAGTCCGATTCTTACAAAGCAAGAAAGAAGGATTTTAATAGAAGCATGAAGTCCGACTTGACTGATCTAAGTGGAAGTAAAAATGAACCAGTGAATAAGCCACTGAACTCTGTTGCTGCACCGAGTTTAGACGTACAAGTTTTTCCACGGAGCAGCTGGAGAGACTCAAGTTGATGGTGCGTGTAAAAGCAACTCCTCTGGAGCACGACTGAAAGACAAGTCACTCGACTGATATTGTAGTTCAGAACTGAGAGCAGAGAGAGCAATAAGAGCTTCTGCTAAACCCAATAAGCTCACTGTCACTGTTTGAGAGCGCATGTGGAATTTAGGATAATTAATCCATAATTGATTTTCAGATCAGAGCACATGGTTTGGTTGTTGAAGCCTAAACACACTGAAAGCGTTGAATGAGATTTACAATGCCAACACAGAACAAGGAGTATTTTATGAATAGGTCGCTGTTTAGGAAACATTTTTTTGATTTTACAGATAACCCTTATCTTTTGACTTGATCTAAACATGAGAGTCCTGGTTTAAAACTATAAAGTGGAAAAGATTCAATTACCGATATGTTATAGATGAAATGTAAATGTGTCACATGCTCTGCTAGATGGAAGACATAGCATAGCACTCTGTTGGAGTTGTTGGGACTACAAAAACACTCACTGTTGTCCAGTGGTGTTACAGAGTGAGGCTTCTCTTGCCTCATATACAACCTTTGACACCGTCCTGCAGAGTGCACACACAAAGGACATAAAGTTATAAACAGAAAGTACATTAAGTGGTGACAGCTGATGTGACCTACCGCAGGCGACGTTTGTCTTTTTAACCATTGAAAGCAACACTAGTAGTTGTATTGTTCATAAATAATGAATTTCTTAAATAAAATATCATCCTCTGGGGGGAAAGTCCTCAGCTTTTGATTCCTTTCAGCTCTCTCTAAACAGGTACTGCTGCTGCGGAAAAAAAAAAAAAAAAAAAAAAAACTGTCCTCATTTGACGCTCCAAAATTTAACAGCGTCGGAGTTGAGGTGTCAAAGCAGTTGGACATACGTCGTAACACTGTCGACGCGCTCGGGCCTTTAAACAAGCAGCTTGAGAAAGTTTAAAGGCTGCTGCTCTATTCAGAATGTATCTATGACATTGCAATATTCTAGAATTCAAGAGTGCAATCACAAAGAATGACTGAGTGCTGACTCACAGCGTTAGCTTTCACTAAAGCAACCCTCCTTTTCTATGAAAGATACACAATGAAACAACCTCATGAATACTTTGGGTTAATCTATAAATAGCCATGTCATCATCTGGAAGGAACCCGATCATCACTTCAGGCTTCACTTTGCACAATAACATGAGGATGTGACACATCGTCTGGGAGCTCAAGACAGTATTGCTGAACATATTTTACTAACTCGTGTGCAGGTTAACAAGTAATGTTTGATATACAGTGAATCACACAAGTTAAGGATTGATGAACGCATGGATGGATGGCTGTAGTGATTCTTGATCAAATTAAGCAGTTTTCAAATTGTAACTATTGAATCTTGTCTGATTCCCACTGCAAGCTGTTTTCTTGCTAAAGCAAAAATGAGTAGGGAAAGTAGACAACCAAAAACCATATAACTTAATCCTTTCTGACTAATATGCATCATCACAAACGGATGAGCATAAAATAGGGTATGACCAGGAACGGTTGCAAATCCCAGTCTCACCTCTGACGGGTAAAATAAGACTTCTATCCTACAAGGAAAGCGATGGGAGGGTGCTTCTCCCAGGAGGTCTCATTAAATTAGATTTTGTTTTTGTGAGCTCAGAATAAAGAGGAAATACCTTTCTGTGTGCCACTTCAGACATGACTCAGATCGGAGTAAAAGTAATAGGATGCCCCCTCCCTCCTACTACAATTACTACAATGAGGTTACACCATTGAGGTTGTGAACCAAAACAAAACAGTAAGGAATATAGTAATTGCACTATATCATTGTATAACCCCTGCAGAGTGAAGACACATCCCCTAGCCAATCAGTGACAGTATGAGCCGGTTGGAAGGGCCAATCCCCATGTGGGCTTGTTAGGGACCTGGTTCTTGTGTGAGAGAGAGTGAGAGAGAGAGAGGAGAGAGGAGAGACCGAGAGGAGAGAGGAGAGAGAGAGAGTTGGTAGGTCTGGGTATTGTTTGTTGTTTGAAATACTGGTGTCAGTACGGCTCCTGAAATGTTGTAACGATACTAAAATATGACTTATCTTAAAATGTTTGCTTTTAATCTGGAGCTGTCTCATTAAAGAATAAATAAACTGGAAGGTTGATACCCAGCCATGTCCACTGCCCTGCTAATAGTTGTGAGGGGTTATTGTGTGGTTGTGTTTACTGGAACCAGATCAGACAGGATTAACTGCTCAGACTGGAAAAGGTCAAGCATGATCTGGGTTCATGTGTCCCTTTGTGTCCTCTGTTTACACTGAAAAGACCTTGGCCTTTCTACTACATTGCTTACATTGTTAGTCCATAAAAAGGAACATTACTAATTACTTTTCTTCCTCTATATCTATATATGTTTTATATATTTTCATGAATTCATTGACAACAATTGTGTGTTCATAATTGTTCATAATTATGTTTGTTCATCCTCATTAAGGCCAGTTTGATGAACAATTCACATACCGTATCCTTACTCTTCCAATGATGGCTGTTATTTAGTTCAGAATTTGTCATTTGCCATAATGAAAATAAACTTTTAAATTGTATAGAAAAATGTCAAACTTAAGTTCCTCCTACTTTAACTAACTAAACAAAACATGATGGAATGGGGCCTTGAGCTATATATGTATTATTCATCTTGAAGTATGAAGAGGATCTGGGGCATTGTTTGTGTCGGCTTTAGTTGTGAAGGCGTGTGCTTGTTTAGATAAAGACGTCTCTCAGCTGTAGCTAACCTGAAGCTGCAGTTCTCTGCTGCAAAGTCTTAACTCAGACACCCTGTTTGCTTCATCTTTCTCCCATCTGCTCTTCTCCTTTCCTCCTTGTCTGGTTTGGATCCAGCGTTCACCTTTCCAATCTTTTCTCCTCCTCATTTTCCTACATCAGCACCTCTTTTCTCTTTGTTTCACTGACTCTGTTCCTGACTAAGCATTTTAGGCTGTGTGAAATTAGCTCCTGGCTGGTGTGTGTGTGTGTGTGTGTGTGGCTATAGTCTTGGTAATCTTTACAACTAACTTTGATCAGACGTGATGCATGTTGCTGTTTGACTGTTGCGTGTGTTTAAGACTGGGTGTAACAGTGAAGAGGCTTCAAATCTTCCTTGGATTCCTCAAGCGGCCGCAGTGCTCCGTTTGTCTAAATATTTCCATATTATTGGGAGGGAGGGTTTGGTTTTTGCCCAGCAGTTTGATTGTGTCTGACATGAAATATACGTGCTGATTCATGGTAGACATAAAATAGAAGTGTAATTTGAAAACCGAGAAGTGTTTGGTAAGTTGAGCAGAATGCACTATCAATATAAAATATTTGATCTTAACACATTTCTTACACATCAAAATTCAAGGTTTTTAAAGGGTATGATTCTAGGGGGGTTGTTAAACTAAAAGTAACAACAACAACAAGTAAAAGGCAATGCTTGTACAGAAACATATGGTCTATATCATTACCATATCAATGAGAAATTAAAAAATGGTCAATAAAAGATGTGAATAAACCTGCCAGAGCTCAAATGATTAGTTCATTTGTGTCAAATGATTAGTAGAATTTAGGAAAAAAAAGCAAAACCTGCGGTTTGCTGCATTCCCATGTCTCGTATTATAGAAAATGTAATATCTTTGGCTTTTAAAAAATGTACATATCAAAAATCCCTTTGAGCTCTGGGAAATTCAGAATAAAATATCATTAATTGAGAAAATATTCTGCAGATTCATCTATAAAGAAAACAAAAAAAGACAAAAATCTTCTCAGCAGCATTTTTTTATTCAACATGAATGTTAAAATGTTTGTTCTTTCGTTGATCTGCAATAATGTTTATGAAGAAAACTATAAGCTCAAACAATATATCGCTACCTTTGTAAAAAAAAAAAAAACAGAGAAGCGGAAGATGTTCTCACTGGTTTAGATTATAAATGAGCTCATCTTTTACTGTAGAAATAATAATTACAGTGACCTCCAGAAAAACCCACATGAAATAGACTGCAGTTTTTTCCATAACAAATGTTCACGTACAGAAAACATGAAAAACATTGTGTGAAAAGTTTAATGTGTGCGCCTGTCTGGGGGCCTGCTTTGAATGTTTTTTCTGCATTAATTTGGTTTTCATTTAGTTTGACAAAGCCTTAGAGGCAGGTATGTATCAGTACAAAGACACACACACGCACACACACACACACACACACACACGCACACACTGTAAGATGAGAGCTTCTTTCCACGACTTCCTTTGAACTGTATATACTGTCAACAGACAGGCAAACGATAAGAAAGAAACAAAGTGTCAGAGAAGAATGAAAATAAACGGGGGAAGAGTTTGGGGAGAAAGGGAAGTGTGGATGGCAGGACAGCTCTGACATGCTGAGGGTGGAGGAAACTTACAACCGCACTGAGGGGAACTGAGGAGGACGATTACGCAGAGCAGACTAATGCACCTGGAGTAACGACAGGACATTTATCTC
Organism: Cyclopterus lumpus; assembly: GCF_009769545.1. Taxonomy (NCBI): domain Eukaryota; kingdom Metazoa; phylum Chordata; class Actinopteri; order Perciformes; family Cyclopteridae; genus Cyclopterus; species Cyclopterus lumpus. The sequence goes on along the minus strand of NC_046975.1, from coordinate 12,364,558 downwards.
CCTGTCCTCCTGAGCTCTTCCCCAGTGGAGCCGACAGATAAGAGAGCCTGCGTGTGATTGTCTTAACACTTGGCCCGTCGCCACGGGCTGCACTATCACCGTGGGATACCGTCAGGAGCGGAGGGATTCTGTCTGATAGGATGGTATTAAAAAGAGATAGGGTAGTATTGTGCAGAAAGTTAGCAGACCAAATGTAGCTCATTTGAGTTCTGTGAGTGAACTACGAGAACAAGAACGGCCCACAATACTCAGCTGTAAGCGAGCTATCATACTGCCTTTCACACTGTTTTTGCATAATTTTCTTCACACTTCATAGAATTTCACAGCGATTCTCAATGGATCTGTTTAGGGTACTAAGTCTCTTGCAGAAGGACACACAGAGAGAACATCATATATGCCATATGAATATAGTAAGTCTGAATGCATTCTTTGCCCTAATCTTTTGTGCCTTGCTCATCTGTGTTTTTATTTATCTCTAGTCTGGAGCCGTCTCGCAGCTCATCAATGCAAATGTATGGATTCAATTACAGCCAATGTATCTTTTTTATCTGCCTAGGTTCGATTAAATGCAACAAATTGAAGACCTAGCAACCAGTTAGCCAGCAGAAAGAGAAAATTAGATGCTCGCCCACATTTTCTTTCTCTGTAATTTCCGCTCTTTCTTTACAAATCTCCCTTTCGCTTTCACAGAGATTATTCAGCTTTTGGTGTTTAGATGTAGTGTTGACAACACAGGCAGAAAACCGCAGAAGCAGGTCAGCTATTAACATTTTGTTAAATGTTCACTCTAAAGATGTATATCCTGCTCAGCAGTGACAATGGTGTAAGCTAGAGGAGAGGGAGAACTTGAGAAGGGAACTGAAAGGTTCAGAGTATTTTCTCCGGGAGCAGGGGGAACCGACAGCTACGGCTTTGTTTTTCACACCAAGGAGAGGTTATGGAAGCATGGCAGCCGTGGGAATGCACTGTGTGAGAGCTCAGACTGTTAGCAGCCAACAGAGTCTATTCATCATCATCTAGCGTATCGCTGCACACTCGCTGGTGGAGCTCACCTCACAGATCGAGGACCCACATTCACATTCCACTAGTCCCACATACCTGCAGTCAATAGACAAAGAGACAAGGAGCAACCTTTACTATTGTGTTTCCTCAACCAATCACACCGTCAGGGGCTGCAGGCAGAAGACCTGTAGCCATTTCAAGCTAATCTAGTGATATGCTGTTTTATCAATTATTTCTTACACTGTGTCCTCAGTCTCCCCCAGCCCTAAATCTAGATCACAGTCGACCTCGACACGCCTGCCAGCTGTTGATCGGTGTAGAAACGTTGATCTGACAGACAGAAGTGACTTGGGGAAACGTCTGAATCGCAAGCAAAGTGTTTCAGACGTTCTATTTCTGCCTTGTCAGTTTCCTTCAGCATCTGCTTTTATGTCATTCTCCTCTGTTTCATTTCATCTGTTTAACTCGGCTTAAGTGCGGCTGAGATTTTCTTTTTTGTCCTTTATCCATGACACTTGCTGACTTACCTTTTTGGACAGTCAGTCAATCATTTAGTAACTCAACCTTCAAGCTATAGTGCATGATTATTGTTCAAGTCATTTATCATGCCAAAGATTTCTGGTATGAAATGTGAGAATATGCCTCTTTCCTAGGTTTCATATCATTGTTAATGACACCGAAATGCAATTTTAAACAATTGATTGATTAAAAGAAAAAAATCTAAATAGAATAATAAATGATGAAAATATTTATTTGTAAACATTTACCTTAATGATACATGTGTTCTGTCACATTTCAAGTAATTACGTATATGCGCACGGAACAAGTCAAGGATGAATAGGGAGGGGTGAAGGCACCAGTGTACTAATTGTGGCTGCGTTCAGTAATTACTTTCCAAAAGCCAACAGTCAACATTCACCCTCACTTCATGCAGCGGGTAGCCAGGTGTTTGGCGGTGAGATTGTTAGCAGGGCTCAAATCTTCTCTCTCAAGCTCCCTCTCTCATGTGTACGAGCTATATAAAGTACTCTTTATTCTAGGGATTTTGTTGTCAAATGGTCCTCAAAAATTCGGTTTTCAATACACCTTTTTGCCGTTTAGAGGGTCTTTTCTTTTCCTGGATCATGGAAATTCTCCTCATTTATTTGATAATTTGCATCATAAAGTATCACATGACAGCAATATAACTGGAAGCCTTGACAACCGGTAATTTAGTGCCCATTTAGTGTCATTTGTGCCCAATCTGTGTTTCTCACTCAGTTTTCTTCTGCTTCAAACGTTCTCTTCTCTCACCAGGGAATGTGCTCCAGAGCTCCATTATCAGCCTCCTCTTTTTTCTTTTTCTTTGTTTCTTCAAACTTTCGTTTTCCCCCTGGTGTCCTCTCTCTACTCACTACCATTTTTTGATAAACTAACTCTATCTCTCCTCTTCACTTGTAATCGATTCATTTTCATGTTCAATATCCTGAAATTGAGAGGGAATATGACAAAAGGGAAAGGAAGCGAGTTTGGAGAGGGTATTGGAAAGAAGAAATAAATCTGAAGTGCAGGAAGATGGCAAGATATTCTGAATAACAAGCTGCTTAGTGAAGGTTTTTCCCTCGTTGATGTGAAGAGAGAGGACCGAGTGAAAAGGAAGCATATTGTTTATGTTCGGCTTTGAGGCACATTGTTCAGATTCTGGATCAATTGAGGGACGTTTTCAGCAGTGTGAAAACGAGGAGGAGAGGAGGAGAGAATTGATGAATGAGGGAGGCTATAAAAATAGAAAGCCAAGGAGAGTAGGGGGGAAGTAAGTCGTTTGTCTCAGTTTAGAGAAGCCGGATTGGCTGTGAATACAAATGTTGTCATTGGTTCGCCAGATCCTTACGTAACGTTACAGTCTGGAAGTAATTCATTATTGGGATAAGATAAGATTTTAGCTTAAGTGTGTGTGTGTGTGTGTGTGTGTGTGTGTGTGTGTGTGAGTGTGAGAGAGAGACTGAATACCCTCCAACAAACTATTAATTTTAGTTAGTGTAACTATCCTCAAACACAACTGCAGACGTGTGTGTGTGTGTCTTCTCAGCACCACATGTAATATTCAGTGTTACTTTTCTGTTCATGTCAATGAGATGTTGCTTGTCAATCTGGAGGCTGAAGACATGAATACTGGATGGACTCAGGAGGAGCTGTCCTGGAGGAAAGCAAACTACCATCTCAGTTCTTTCTCTCTCCCTCCGCTAACTGTCCTCCTCACCCTTTCTCCTCCCCCACCCTGTCTTTGTTTCCTTGGCACCTTCCCACCTCTTCCTTAGTGCTCAATCTCTCTTTTGTTCCTTGACATCACTTTTCTGTCTTTCTTCTTTTCTTGCTCTCACAATACTTTGCTTCTCTTCTCTTCCCTTTGCTTTAAAGTATGTCTTCACTATATTGTACGGATACATTTGTGTCGAAGATTTTAAGAGATTTAACTTTTCAGAGTCAGAATCAGCTGTCTGTTGTAGTCTGTTCCTGTTTAGTGGCTGCACCAAAGCACACAGTGATGGATGTGCAGAGAATAGACTGAATAATTAAAGTATAAAACAGGATCAGCAGCTCCTGAGGCCAGCTGAGCTTCCTGAGCTGTCACAGGAAGTGCATCCTCTGCTGGACCTTTTTCATGATGGCGTCTATGTTGGAGGTCCTTTGAGGTCTTGGGAGATGGTGGATCCCAGAGTCCTGAAGGCTTCCATAGCAGACACAGTGTTATCTTTTTCCAATTTTGTATTTCAATGAAATCCATCGAAACACGTTACATTACATGTTTTAGTAAAGATAGCAAGTAATGCTAGCTTAAGGGTTAAACAGACTCCCATCTGTCGGAGGGCATGTTGACCGCGATCGATCAACCATCTCCCCTCTCACTGTTGGTGTAAATGTGTACAGTTTGACTGCCGCTGTAATATCGGCCCTGACGCATTCGTTTATATTTACATTATTCAGTCAGTTAAGGATAACATGACCTCACCTTGCTAGGGGTTTGAGTGCTGGTCATACGGTTAATAGCATGTAACGTAGCAAACCACTGATCCAACATATTTGTCCATTTCTAGTGAGAACAGACTCAACAGATGTATTATTTCTTCCCTCTGGTTGCGTGCTTTGCCTTTCTGAACGGGAGCGTTGTTTCACTTCAGTATTGTTGTTGAAGCAAAACTGCCTCTACTGGTCCTACTCAGCATTCCTCACTTCTGCAGAGGCCGAACAGTAAAGTCATCTGATGCTCTGTTCTGCCATCTGCTTCAAGGAGCTCACGTATCAGCTTCACGTGATGCTGATCAGATCCCAGACCAGTGCTTGGCTATAAGTAGGATGTAGCCTAAGGAGGAGAGCAGATACTTGGTGCAGAGGAAGGAACTCGAGGAGGACGAGGAGAGGGAAATGAATTAGGGACTATAGGGGAAAGATGTGAGAGGGAATTTGGCAAGGTCCCAGACCCATGAATAAAATGCATTAGGTATGCAGTACATTTTCAAGGCTGTTTAGTTCCCACCGAGAGGCCAGATTTGCATCCTCACCCCGATTATGACATCTTCAGTCAGCACTACAGGCATGGCTTTGCCTATTTTCATTTTAATGCAAGTCACTGTGTAAAACGCACACACAAATACACACACACACACACACACGCACACACAGGCGCGCGCACACGCACGTTCAGTAGCGGTTAGAGTACTTTTGCTGAGAGAAGCTAATCGCCCTGATGCCATTCCCACTCCGGTTCCCCTGTGTAACAAGTCTGCTCCTTCTCTACCTTTTACTGTCAAGAACTTCCTCAGGGATATCAGATGAGATCTCGGGCCCATCACTTTTAACTGGAGAAGAGAAGCAATTGAACCGACCTGCTGGAGACCTAGGAGACAGAATGATGAACGTGAAGAGGTCATCACAGACGTGAAACGGTCCTCAAAGTAAAAGAAAACCACTGGTTATTTGTGCATTCAGCTTTAACAACCCGCCTTTGAAAAAGTGACGTTTTGCTGCAGTGCAATTAATGGGTACATTTACTTGATTTCTGGTATCTCTGTTTTGAGTCATGTTATGGTCATATTTTGGATATGTTTTTTACATTGAACATAGAGGAATCCTGTTATTAATCTAATTTTCATTGTGAAAGTATCCAGCTTTCTCGATCTTGGCTTTTACTGTTTAATATCCAGCAAATTTGTAATTTCAGTTCCAACCTTAACCTTAACCTGGATAAGGTGTTAATATGCCACAGTAGTTTCTATCACAGTACTCCAGCTTGCATATCCAGGTTTCTGGGACTGTAATATATAGTCTAAACCGTATCAACCAGGCAGAGAATGTGTGGAAATGGGCAACTATCTATATCTCTCTCTATATCTATTTATATATATATATATATATATATATATATATATATATATATATATATATATATATATATATATATATATATACTTCTTGGCTGACAAGGGAAATGGGAAACAGGTGAGCCGGTGGGCGTAAAAGGTCAGGTGATGGGAATTGTGGGAAAGGGGTTACTGCAGAGAAGGAGGGAGTGGCTGGAACTGGAATGACAGGAGAGTAAGTGTGGTGGCAGAGAGAAACAAATCAGACAACAGAATGACGAGAAGGAACACGCTGACTTTGACACTAGAAATCGGGGTTCACAATGAGCACAACACAGCCAAGTAACCATATTTCGAAGTGTACAGTGTATGCTGATTTGTAGTTGTAGTAGTTTAGTAGTGAAGTCGTGTTCGCTCTTTTCCTCCTTCATTTCCTCCTCTTCTCCTGCTCCGGGGAGACTGTCTGAACACTGCAGCCTAGTTTAACTTGATCATATAGCTGCTAAACAGCAACGTCTAATGGAACTACTCACTGGCACATGAAGATGTTTTAACACGGATATGCACTCAATTAACCATAATTAAAATGGTGGCACCGCTAAATATACTGCATCATGTACAGTTTTAGAATAAAGGAATCCAATTTTCACTGACAGCTGTTGTGTTACATTTTTTAATGTTTTTTTAATTAAATCCTAAAAAAACTTTAATTAAGCGGTTCAATTGTTGTTTGCCAACAAGCTCCTGCAGAGTGTTAGCAACTTTAAATGGTCACGGTTGAAAGACTTCCCTCAATGTGAAGCTCACTGCTGGAAATTTCAGCACCACCTCCAACAAAGACACCGTTTTTATCTGCTGTAAAGATTTGAATGACGTTGGGGCAATATTGCAGCGAGCTCAACAGCCAGTTATATAATATGATATTAATGGTGGTCCTGGGAAAGGAAAGGTCATCCCTGAGACTTTTATTGAACGATAAGAGCAACCTGGTCAAATCAATAGGCAAAGATTCCATATTAACCTTTCAGTATGTTGTAATTCAAGTGGTCTGAGAGAAAACCAGACGCCTGCACCTCCGCTTGGTTGTGTTGTCAGGCTTTAGAACATATAGCGTGTGACGGGAGACTTTGGCCAATCCCAGTTAATTTCTAAATAAACGGCCTCCCCCAGCTTAACACCAGCTAGTAAAAAAAACAGTGCAAGCACACCTCAGGCAGCTGCACCTCAGCTGCAGTCCTCTGTTGGACACAGTAAATCCATTTGGCCGTTATCAAATGATGAAACACTTTCTCTTTAACCACAACATATCGGGAGCTGCAGGTCAAAATGAACTCAGCAGAAAACAGCAGATTGTCGCCAATGTCCAGATGGAACAACGGACAAAAGAAATAGTAAATGGAGAGCTCTAATGATCAGGAACAGAAACTGAAGTTGGAAACTTCAAAGCTTTATTCTCAACGTTGACAATCAAACTCTAAATCAACATTTAAATGTTACACAACCTCTTGGTTTTGCAGATAAAGTTAAGGCCACACTAGTGTTCTTATTAGTATAATATTTGTAGAATTAAAGTGGTGGATACCTAGGTTTTCTTAGACTCCTGATCCAAACATCTCCAGTATGTCCAGAGCGTTTTAAAGTCCAGAAGACCAATTTTTTGAAAAAAGAAAGATGTAATAATTTTAATATTGTTTTTATCAAAACAATATTCTCCTTAAATTCATATTTGTTAACGTTTAGTCTTTCAGAGTTTTTTTTACAGCAGACAACTGCGTCGCAAATTGCCGAATCCACCATTGAAATAGCAACGCGTCAGGTGTAGGTGCCCCCGTTTTTTAAAGGGAATGGAGAGGGGGGTGGGGGGGGGTAAGATTGGTGTAATTCATGTTATACCGAAACACACCTTTGAATAATTAGGAGACTAAAAACAACCCTTTTGCCCCTTTCTCCATACTTTGCACCCAGATTATGGGCTGTTTAATTTAGTAGCGTTGCACATGCACCATGCTCTTTAGACTGTGCACTATAGATCATTTAAATAGGGCCCACATCTTAAGTTGTCAGTTACTGCTGAGATTTTTTCAATGCTATTATTATATTATACCATTATTGTTATACAACAGACGTCAGAAAGCGAGATTCCTTCCGTTTTTTTCAATTTTGAAGTAGCTGTTGTGTACTGGCTTGCAAGGGCAGAACATGCCACACCCTCAAGCCTATATAAGCTCATTCAGATAAGGAATACCTCCACAAAAACCGTTAACCCTCTCCTCTCCACAACATTTTAGCACAATGAAAAGGCACTCAATTCCCATTTCCGTTTTTCCTCTTGCCTCTATTTTTGCACAACTCCCCTGACACCCCCCCCCCCCCTCCCCCTCCCCCACCTCTCTCTTTATGCTGTGCCTCAACTCTAAGCCTGAACAATTTGCCCTCGATGTGTTTCAAATTACATGCCACATCAAATAAGGCTATCTCATAAAGCTGTGAGTGTGAGTGTGTGCACGTCCTTTAGTATTCTACCGCTTTCAGAATCAGATTCCTATTAAATGAATCTCTAGAGTTGAGCTCAGTATTCAGAATGAGTAACACAGGATTGTAATAGATCTGATAGACAAAGCATACTTTGACATTATCACTGACCTTTCTTTCTTTCTTTCTTTCTTTCTCTCCTCTCTCCCTTCTATTCCTCTGCCTCTCTCCTCTGCAATCATTTAAAGGAAGCGGAGGTAAGTAAATCCATTGTGTTTATGATTTGATAATACCATTTTAAAACATTCTGCAGCACCTTCCTGGAGGCCACGTTGTAGTGGTTGTCTGGCACTTGCTTTAAGACATTGTTTCAGAGCTGGAGAGGTGTTGCTGATTTAAATGCACAGCAGGTTGTGTGGCTGGTCAACCATAACGTGGTATAGTTCAGCATATTAAATGTTGCTGTAGAGGTTTGGTAGGTTTCATACCTTCAAGCAAACACGTCCATAAGTATGCAGATACCTGCACATTACACCCATATTGATTGTTGATCATCCTTTTTTTCAAACCTTGCATCAATATGCTTAATTTTCCTTCTCAGGTTTTCCACAAAATCTTGAAGGATTTATAAGACTCCTTCCTGTCTCTCGACCTGTGATTCATACCTTGAGTCACCTGAAATGTTGTAACTTGTTTGCCTCTTCGCACATACGCTCTAACATTTAATGACCTATTTACTTATATACCAATTTTTCAGCTTCAAACTGTTATCTTTTTATTCGCTGTAGCTGACAATGGAATGCACAGTCTGTCATTTTCTCTTATGTCATTGAATGTTTTACATTGAAGGATAAAAGCATGTCTTTCTCAGCCTCACCTGTCAAACAGTGACCACATATTTGATTTCCATTGAGTGTCTTTTTGTGTCTTCCTATTTGGATTGCCAGTTCATGGCCACTGAGCCTGTCCTTAGTACCTGTCTCCAGTTTCTAGTTATGTCTGTAGATATTAACTCTAATATACTTTAGCTGTTTTTTTCTCATTTCCAGTGTTCCAAAAAGATTTCTTTACTTTGCGTTATATAATTTACTTTACTCTGATTGGTGTTTGAAGAACTCACTCTCTTAATTTATTAATAAGGGATATAGAGATCCTGCTTTCCGACCCGGGCAGGTGTTCTCTGCCCCGGTCACTGTCGTAGTCATTGACACAGCCTCACTCCCTGCTGACACACATATGCCTTGCTCTGGCACTACTTAAGATGCAGACTCCACTGCTGTGTGTGGGAGTGTGGGTGTGCGTGTGCGTGTGTGCGTTTCAGTGCAAACCTAATTCGGTGACATTTTATCCCCCTCTTTTCAGCATGTTATAAGCGGGATATAAAAGATTTTATAAATGGTTGATAACACACTATAATGTGGTTGTAAGCAGATATTTGTGTTTATTAAGACACTATAGTAAAACTGTTGTAATGCTCTTAAATGTCTTCAAAGCAGAAGCTGTAATTGTTGAAAATACAGTACATTTAAAAATCCTTAAAATGTCCTTATATATGTTTACAACTACATTATAGTGTTTTATGAACCTTTCATAGAGCCTTTAAATGCTTCTTGCCTCTTGTCATTTTTTCTAATTAACAACAAGACTTTATTCTGAACTGTTTTTTCAAATCAGAAGTCCATTTTGACCTTGGCATTAAATGGCCTAATTAAACCCATTATTTACAACATTCTTTACTCCTCTGTGTTTCCTGCAGGTTTCTCTGTTTATTTGTGTACTATTTTTAAACATACAAACAAGCCTCTTCTTCTTTATTGCATTCATTCATTTTTACACAACACACGTATAAAAGAACAAAAGGAGAGAATTATGAGGACAGGGTTTCTCAGTAGTTTGGTTTAGTATTTGGGCTGTTCTCTCTCTGGTCTGCAAAATAATTCAATGATATTCTTGTTTTTTCATAACCCAGTTTCTTATGTTGTGTTTCCACTCAGGATGACTACTTCAAAAGCTGGGCTCCTGCCAAGTCTCTGGACCAAGGTGAGCCGCGCTGTTTGTATATGATATCATGTTTATATTAATGCATACCGTGTATGGGGATCTCAAACATCAATACTTCTGACCAATTTGTGTCTGTAGTTGGCATTAAATGCTTCGTGATCTGAGGAAATCAGACAAATTGGCTGGTTAGACTGTGACAACGATCTATACATCATGAGATACTGATGCAAAGAGAGGTTTGACATTAATTTGTTAAATTACTAAACAACGTATTTACAGAAGTATCATCTTACGATGTGTCGGTAGCAATCTTCATTTGGTCTCTTCCTGTAAAGCACTTATCCCCACTTTAGTCTAGAGGGTAATTTTCTTGAGCAAGAAAAGATTATTCCACAAATCGAGGCTAATGTGGTCTTTGCAGGGACTGCTAATTGTTTGCATTTCCGGTTGCTTTCACGTTAATTGAAGCAGCCGTTAAAAGCATGTGCCACAACTGAAGATACTTTACTTTACATTATCATATGAGGCTCATTCACTCCCATTCAGTTGCAAATAATGTAAAATTACTTTGAAGACTTTTGATTTAGCTAAAGATGATTCATCTTTGTAAACTTCATATATCATACATGACATTGTAATAAGATCGGCTAAACCGAAACAAACAAACCGAAAATATTTTTTGACTGTATATGCAGCCATCTGCTTTAAATGTATACATCATATTTAGCTAGTATAATAAATACAACAAATAGCATATACATGGTTAAAACTGTTTCTCATTAGATGATAGAACTAGTGCAAAACCACCTGCTGGATGGCGGTTTAAAACAGTAAATTAATCTGTACATTTTCAGAATATATATTGAAGGAATGTTTGTGCCAGTGTTAATATAATGAAACTTGAATGCACTGACAAAACAATTTCCACAAAAAGTCATTTTTACCAAGTTTTCTAAGTGTTTTTTATCCAAAATGTGCAAGTAAATTTGACTTTCCTTACCTTTGATAGTAATCTTTACTCCGGCTTAGGTATACTTATTTTATGTCAACTTCACATCAATAGTCCTTCACTGGGATGTGTGGGCGCGTTGTTCCCATTTTGTGGGAACATAAACCTGTTTACACGAAAATGTGCATCCTCAAATAAAGTAAATCATTAATATTGTAGGGTGAAGACTTGGAGTCAATGTAAAGTCCTCAAAAGTCATGAAAACACGACTGTGTGTATATATGTGTGTGTTTGTTCCAAGGCTAAATGCTGCTACTTTACACAGTGTCATAGTGCTTATGGACTTACCATAGAAACAATGCCAAGTCCACTTCAATCACTCTAGTGTGTAATGCTCTTAGACCCCCAGTACCCTCTTGACTAAACTCAATTATTGCAAAACACTCACTTACTCTCGCTCACACTCTCACTGTTTCACACACACACGCACACGCACACACACACACACACACATGCGCACGCACACGTGCACAAGCACACACACGTGCACAAGCACACACACGCGAAGCCACCAGAAGGGGGTTGATTGCATCACAGCTCTCGGAACAGCTCAACAGACTTTAAATCTTTCTACCACAGAGTTTGCTCTGTTCGGTGCTGGCTTGCTTTTTGCATATCCAGCACAGTAACTGTAACTCTTGAGGGAAATACTTGCTGAGCAGGTTTATCTGGGCCAGCTCCTCGTGGAAACTGAGCCTAATGAGAAGAGCATCATATTCTAGTGTCTGAGAGGGAACTAAAGACCAAAAAGTAAACAGAACTTCATTCTGTCAACCAGGGACAAATACATGAGATGTTATGGAGGAATCCTCCGTGCTAAAACCCAGTTGTAGTGCAGAGAGAGGCCGGATTTAGATGCTTGAACAACAATAGACTAAGAGAAAGAAAACTGTTACAGCGAAACTATTATATGGATGAAACACTGTTCTCTAAACATGGACTTTGTTTACTAGTTAGGCCAAATCTTTACCTGTGTCTTTCACTTCACTTCACTTATAACAGAAGTAGATGTCGTCACCCATTGGTTTGTGGATAGGCGTTTTGACGCCTGAGTTCGGCATTTTGGCTCTCGCCATCTCTGTGTGTTTGACCATCGCCATCTTGTTTTTTATTCAACCAGAAGTATCGCAGTAGAGGGTGGAGCTAAGCACAATCAAATGCTGAATACGACATTATTTCTTTATTTGCCCGACATTTATGCTGCGTTCACACCAAAAGTGTTGCGAGTAGATTCCATGAAAGTCAATGCACAGGCAAATGGATGCGAATAAAGAGGATTTTCATCCACTTATGTAGACGTAGTCGGTGAAAGTCACGAGCTGTGTGAGCCTACGGGTGATGTATAAATATATATATATATATATATATATATATATATATATATATATATATATATATATGGCAGCGTGGGTTCTCTCCGGGCTCTCCGGCTTCCTCCCACAGTCCAAAGACATGCTGCAGGTTAATTGATCTCTAAATGTCCCATAGGTGTGAATGTGAGAGTGAATGGTTGTATGTCCCTACATGTGCCCTCGATGGACTGGCGGCCTGTCCAGGGTGTCCCCTGCCTTCGCCCTATGTCAGCTGGGATAGGCTCCAGCGCCCCCGCGACCCTAATGAGGATAAGCGGTATTGAAAATGGATGGATGGATATATATATATATATATATATATATATATATGATATTAATGTTATGAACCCAAACATGAGTGCATTAGATGTTCTGACGTTTGTGGGATTTCCACAACAAGTATAAAGCAGAAATAGTGGTTATTTCTTCCATTGTGGATGGCGGAAGTTATAAATGTTTCCATGGAGATAAGCCCCGCCCCCTCTCCAGCGCAAGTGAAGTGAATGAATTGATTAGATTTTGCCATGATTATGGTCTGGAATTCCTCATATACGTTCATGATCATCGCTTGCTCGTCAGCGGAGAAAAAAAATCTCTTCCTTTGAGTTTATTTGCCTTTGTGCCGTTTCTGGTTTCTGTGATCGACGCTTCCCCTTTTTGAAGTCGGACGGGCACGCGCAACTATCCTGTGAACTGACGTCTGGCTCGAATTAACGAGATGGTTTGACTGCGGATCAGCCTTTGAGAAAACCGGGATAGCCCGATGTCAATCATCGTGTTAATTTTAGCTGGCTAATAGGACATTTGATTGACTTAGTTGAGCAACGTACGAGAAATAGGGCCCAGAGGTCACCAAGTGGTCACCCTCCTATTTCCGGTTGTTTGTTCCTCTGTGGTGATATCTACATGGTGAAGGAATACTTCAGTTTATTACAACTTGTGATTTATTCTAGCAAAATAATATATAGCTACACACTCAAATGCGTGGTCAAAAACAGTCAACGTTGTTTTTGTAAACCATGACCACAATCATTCCCTAATCTTAACCAAATGGTTATTACCGTGACAACAAAAGTCCCCTTACCATCTTACGAACCCTGGGCTTAGTTTTCAACCTGTGTGTGCAACTCACGTTTTGCCCTTTTTGAAAATGTTTTAGATATTTCACTATTTAATTTGGTGAGCACAATGTTACATAACAAACTACAAAATATAAAATAATCATAGTTTTCTTTTAACTGTGGCAGGAGACGCTCACAGTAGAATTTCTTACATCAACATGTAGAATTTTGTTTAATTCTTCCTGAAAGCCCTCTCATTCTCTCCACTGCCCACACCACACGGTACACTCCATGTGTGTGAGTCACTGCAACCCTCTGACAGGACACAGTGAGGTGACTTGTCCTCTTGAGAATATGGCATCTGTGCACTTCTCTCGAGAGGCATTCAGTGTAGTTGAAGAAAAGACGAGCTTTGTGCCAATTAGACTCTTTATGGGAGTGCATAAAAATATAGTTCTCAATATTTTTGTTCGCCTTGTTCTGCTGCAGCAATCCACTTCAGCTGCAATGTGACTGCTCCCCTCCTGCAGAGCTGCTAACATCGCTATGCACAGTGCAGTTGCTCCCACACTGACAGCACACCTGGGAGTAATGGACAGAAAAACAATTAGACAGTGAATAAATAATGTGAATCAATCTGTTCTGCTTTGGCAACATTTACGGATTTCATGTGTCTGAATTGCCTCGAGTGGGCTCTGTTTTCATCCAGCTGGTACTGCAGGCATCACACTCATAAGTGTTAGCTTCACCTCATGACTCCAGCCAGTGTCAGCATGACACGCTTTTAAATATGAGTCATCCAATGTGGGGCATGATGCCTGGATCCCTGTCCTAAACAAAGCTAGCACACAGACTTGTTTTGGATTTCTGTGTGTGTGGCCAGATTACAAACATCATATTGAAATGACAAGTGTGACCACAGCACATACTTGCGGGTCAATACAGCAGAAATGATAGCGCCATCAGTCACCACTTGCTGATCCCAGTGACTAATGAGTCACTGGTCGCCCTTGGAGACTAATCAGCAGCAGAAAGGTTGATGGGGGAGAATCCAGTCCCCTGAAGAATCCCTTGCCGATTAATGCTTCCCTCTGTAGCATCTAATGAATGGAATCAATGGGATCACAAATTACTTGTTGGTGAAACTGAACGCCAAGCGATCAAATCTACCAGTGGTAAATGTTTTCCAGGATTAATGAGGTCCAGCAGTGGATTTGTATCTTACTGTGGAGCTGTGGTAAACTTGCATTTGAATCCATGCTAATCCTACAGAATTGGACAAAATGTCAGAATCCGATGAGCCCGGTTGGCCGCTTTGCTTCTCTGAAATGAACATGTATTCCCTCTCATCAGTATACTGATAATATCAGCGCGTCAAGATTGCGCTGTTGATTTAGTTTTGTATACACTCCCGTTTCCTGTGTGACTCTGTTTTCCTGCATCCGTCTGGCGGCAGCAGGCCTGATTTCAAATAATCGTTTTCTGTCTTTTGTTTGTAGCTGGTATGATTTTCACAGACTGTGCTTTTGCAAGTATGAATGGCTTTTCTGAGACTTAACAATGTGTAACAACATTAAGCCTTATCTTACACAGGGTCTTTGCATATTAGAAGCTGATGTTGTGGATTAAGGAACTTTGTTATGTGTATTTTGATCTGATGGAAGTTCTGTAATCTGCATTTGACATTAGGTTTAAAATTGTGTTGTGTTCAAAAACCTTTGGGTGGACTTGAAGAACGTCCGAAGACGAAAAGCTATAATAAAAAGTGGTTTATTCAGAAATAATAATAAGTTGTGATACATAGCATGTTTCTCAACTGAGGGTGTATAATTCACAAAGGACCACAGACTGCAAGGAGAACTGTAAATTACAGTAATTCATGCACACCGAGCCGGAACTAACATTCATTTTTATAAACTTTTCTTCTTAACAGTTCTTCGGCCATATTGGCCTCTCATTGGTTTAGCTTTACGGCATGCGATTGGCTAAAAGTTTCACAGAAGCGGAATCAGCATCGGTTGGTGCAAAAGGCGTCTCCTCGCCACCGCCGGCACTTCTCCAGGTCCAAGATGACCCCTGAACTCGTACCTAGCACAAGGCTCTTCCTGTGTTCAGTGCAGGGTGCAACATTCCTATGTTAGGAATACACATTGTCATAAGGCTCACTAATCCTTATTGTTTACATCCTTCTAAGTCTCGTAATTTACACATAGACATTCTTTAATAACAAGTGTGAGTTATATTAAATTATACAATTAGAATTTACACATAGTAATAGTAAATCATTCAATTCTACAATTGCCTTGGGATGGTAATGCTCGTTTTGTTTTTAGATATGAAATAGGTTGTAATTTGGCTCATTTGTTTATCTTTTTCTGAACGTTTTTTGCACACTCCATCACCACTAATACAGCTGTAGAAGCTGTGTAAGATGTGGGTGATGCTGTAAGTGCATTTTAAACACCAACAGAGCAGGATGTCTGGTAGTGTTTTAAAATGGTATTGTGTGGCCAACATATTTAGTTTTCTGAACATGTATGGTATAAATCAGTTACATGTGTGGTCTCCATGTATCCAGTGTTCATATGAGAGGGTAGAGGCAACATGGGAGCAAATGTTGAGCATAAGAAAACCTCACATGGCATTTTACCGGAAGACTGAAGAAGTCCCAAACTTAGCATCCCGTGGAGGTGAAACTTTCCGCCTGTTTCCTCTGGCAGGCAATTTACTAAACCGACAGATCTTATATGAAGTGCTGCTTCCCATAAAATATATTCATGCAGCAATACAGTGCCTGCAACGCTGCTTTATGTGTGTCTCAATCTCTGCAGTTACAGAAGTTTCTCTCCCATGAGACTTTTCTTTAAACATTATCCTCACTTTCTTTAAATTCTCTCATCAGTTTTGTTCTTCATATTTCTCTCTCAGCAGCGCTTCATGTTGTACGCCTGCGTGTTTTCTATTGTTTCTGAAGTATTGAGTTCATCGGAAGGAAATTACATAATGATGAACAATGGGGGACTGTGAATCAACATACTACAGTGACGTTAACGCACACACACACGCACACACACACACACACACACATGCATGCACGCACGCACTCACTGAAAAGCCTGTGAGAATTAGTTGTAGTCATTTTTAAACATATTTGATTAATATTTTATGAGGTTTATTGATAATTATCACATCCCCCTGTGTAATTGTGCCCTGTAGGATATCGTTAGTAAGAATATTCGCCAACATGTCCCTTCCAGCTCCACATTCTTCATCTATCAGAAATTACAATGTGACCATGTCACAGCAACTCAGGGGGGGTCTTCTCCACATATTCATAGGAGGTCACAGAGCTGACAGGCTCCATGGTTGCCATCACTCGAGATCTCTGTGACTAAGATGGAAAGGTTTCTTTTGTAAAATAAATATCTAGTTCAAATATGTTTGCACTTTGCACTTGGCTGGATTTAGAAAATATGGCTAAACTTTTGCTTGGATTTGATTTTAGCTTTTCAAAATATACACATTTAAATGTTGGAACTGATTAGAGAATAACACACTAATTATGAAGAGAGTGATACAACCTATATTTCAGTAATAATACTAAAGCACTGTGGAGTTTACTTTGCCTGTAGTTCTTTTTAGCTGTTCATTACATTTCTTGACTTACATTTCATTACTCCCTCTCTTTTGATCAAAATGTGTGATATTAAAAGATAGGAAAACATTCCTTAAATTAAAGCGAGTTTTATAAATGACACGCCGCACAGGGACAGCTATAGGAAAGGTCATGTATTTAGAAGCATTGTTAGTTTGTATTTGTTGAAATTCTCAAAGCTGTCGCAGGACCATAATAAGCTGCAATAATAATTTCCTTCGGTCCAACTGAGTGGCTTTGGAGCCGGGCCTGAAAGGACAGGCTGTCAATGGAGCTTGAGCTGCTCACTACTTTCATTAGAAAAAGGTTGGCAACACTGGGTTGGGTTTTTCAGTTGGATAATTATTCAACAATACATACTCTTACTAGTTTCTCAAATGTTGCCGACCCCAGCTTTAAATGGGACAACCCTTCTTGTCCTCATTATGCATGAGGACAAGTTTCCATGGTGACAGCTCATTGACCAATCACCTGCCAGTCATGGATGGGATTCTGTTTGGCCTTTGTACATGATGTGCTTGCTGCTCTGTAAGGAGGGAGGTGTGTGTGGTGACACTGGCCCGTGTCCCGGACACCCAGCTCGCCCTGTGGGTGGAATAAAGAGACGTATGTGACTCAGATCAGGGCTTTGTGTTGTTAGTGAACCAATTCAATGCCCAAAGCAGACACAGGACCAAGAAGAGACATTTTGCAGGAGCTGCTCTCTTCAAAGTGAAGTAGTCTCTGGATGGCGGTGAAGACGAATGAAAATACTCTACCATCTTGTTAAGCCAATAAACAAACTGTCAAAACATGAACTTGTGTTTATAAGTTTTTTTTTAATAATTTGCTTTATCACACATTTTGAAGAATAAAAAAATATTGTTTCAGTATTTATTTCAAGATCTTAAAATGACTTTCATTGATTTTCTGTAGTAGCAGACAAAGGGATATGAGCTCACACACCCACGTTGGTCTTCTTTGTTCGTACAAAACACAGTGAGCTCATAAACACACTCACTCACACACACTCACACTGTGGTTGTAGATTTTCCTCTCCCCCACCTGTGACTCACTACAGCAATCTAAAGGGAGAGTGGATGCCTTGTAGTCATTATAATGTCAGCCATGTCCTGACATTTACTTTCACTTTTCCCATTTACAAGGAGGCAAAAAGTGCCCGCTGTCAAACAATCTAAATACAATACAAGCTGAAGTACACTGTTGACTAGTCACACATTCTGTCATGTCACAGTTTGGACTTCTTTTACTGAGCAATGAGAACCAACTGCTTTGCAGCCAAGTAAACACACGTATTGCTGCACCACGTTAAGGCTGCGTGTCCTCCAGGTCAAACTATTCATTTTTATTTAATACTGGTTTTCTACATCTGCATTATTTCCTGCTCTGTCCCATCTGTACCCATTACAGAGCGGCCCTGAAAGCCCCAGCCCAGACACAGACAGACAAGCAGGGAGAAAAGTCCTTGGCAGACAAAAACAGTTTCACCGTCACCAAGACCAATGTTAGAATCAGTATTCTGGCTATTTCATTCTCGGTTCTTGTCTATGGGCATGCCCAACACATTTGTGAGGTTGTGATTGCAATACATTATGTGGAGAGTGGGAGTCAAAGGGAGGATTAAAAATGACAGGCAGTGCCCCATTATCACAGCCAGTCCAGAGGGGCACAGGAGAGTCAAACTGGCAACCAATGCTCAGAAGACACAATACAAGTTAGGTTCACAATTGTCAGGTGTTGTCTGTTTGTCTAATTAGATTAGGTAGTGAATAAGTAGTTGCCATGGGAACCGTGTTGGCAGCGAAAATGGAAGCCATTTGTGATGCACTCTGGCTTGGCAGTAGCATCCACAAACAAAAGCCTAAAAAATCTGGCGCTTCCAAATTGCCAATCAGCCTGATTAGACGTGACATTGTGTTTTCCCAGCAGAGTGTTCGTCGTTATATATTTCATCAGCTATTTCTCCAACTCACTCAGCCTCGGTCTCTATGAAGATATGCCGTCTGTCTGATCCCATTCCTCATCGCTCCATCTTTAATCTCCCCAAACTCTGTCACTGCTTCTTAATATATGCTCATATATAACCATCTTTGATCTGTGCCTGGAGAAGCTAAAAGAATCAGAAAGAGAGAAACTGATAAGAAAAGAGACAGATAGGGCAATAAACAACAGTGAACACCTCAGGTCTGTGTATCAAATGGAGTGTGAGCTGGAGCAATAACAAATATCTAATTTCAGTCTAATGTGCTAAGGGTTTGTAGCTCTCTCCCCAGGCGTTCTTTAAGCATTGTTTACCGCTCTGATTTTAATGGCTTGTTGGCCAGATCATAAAAAGTGACTCAATATCCACGACCCTCGACTCAGCTCTTATCTCGCTCTTTCAGAGGGGTGATCGCTCCCAGTGTTTAGCCTTAACGCATAAATGGGACTATCAGCTGAAACGCACACGTACACGCTACAGTGATTTCCGACGTCTGCAGTGAATTAACCAGTCACACACATGGATGGTAATCAATGATACCTGGAGCCGGCCGAGACGCAGAGCAAGGTAGTACACGCAGTCGCACCGAGGGTATTGTTAATTTAATGAACAGATGAAACAAATCATATCAGCAAAGCAGTTCAATTTCTGTTTAGGATGCAAAAGCAGAATTGCTACGGAAGAATAAGCCCTTAAGGAACTAGCGCTGTGAGAAATTGTGATTATTAAAGGCTAACTGTTAGCAGATGGAGCCACAGTGAGTAGAGTGGATTGCCCCACACTTCCAGTTTAGAAGGACAGAGACAAAGCCAACAACTAAGCTGTGAATCAATGGACAGACTGTTTTCAAGGCGAGATACACACAACAGTAGATCACGTAGAGAGAAGACTGAATGTGTGCGTGATTGTATGTCTGTTTTCATGGTGCCCTTTGTGCCCCGTGTAGACAATGGAGCCTCCTGTGATCATCGTAAATTAGGATAAATAAACTTAAGAGGATGTGAGCTGACAGCCATTGCAAGCGATCATCACACAAGCCCCCGGGCTAAATGCCAGCTTGTGACAGTGACAGTGGCATCGGCGAGTTTCGAGGGAGGAGACACAAAGATGTACAAGGCCTAGAGAGCACTTGAGAGAGATTGCCTGCACCGAGGATAACTCGGATAAGAAAGTCATCCAATAATGAGGAGGGGAAAGGTCTGGCAAATAGTATCCAGATGAAAGAGTGGAAGGATAATGAAAGAAAAGTTCACTTTTACCTCCACACACATATATCGTCTAACTTTGTCCTGTTCGTTATATAACAGGGGTCGGCAACCTTTTTTATATGAAATGTCATTTTTGTATTTTCTTGTTCAATCAGTGTACCATATTGACAAGGTTAATATAAAGTTTATTTGTACGTCAACATTTCAATCTTCAACATATCTGTAATTGTGTCCATCCATAAAGGCAAAGTGCTGAGCAACATTTCAAATTAAAAATCTTTCTCCAGTACTCAGGACTTTGTAATAATATGAGAGATCATTCACCAACTATCATGCCAACTTTACACCAATCTTCAGCAATACAAATGGCAAGGCATTGTGTATTAACCAATGAGAGGCAGAGTAATGCAGGTGAATGAATAGGGCAATCAAACTAAAGTAAATAACAGGCCGTGCAACTGCCAATGTTTGTGAAAGAGGTAATTTGGCATGCGGATGAGAGGGCACCTCAACATTTCCAGAAATCTCACACTTATTGCTAGTGCGCCAATGGTTGAGCTACTGTGTGCCAGTGGTGGCATGCCTGCCAAAGGTTGCCTACCCCTCTTAAATATAAATACAGGACTTGGATGTGTTTGGGAGTTAATCATCGCAGGGTGTTAATGGCACAGCCTACGGACAGACATGACAAACCCCCCTGTATCTCAGTGTTTGGCTGCTCCGCTCACCCTGAGACTGTGCCACCACTGGCCTGCTTCCATATGGGATGTTTTACAGCCATGTGTATGTAAGAGGGAGGATGGATTAGTGTTTTTGTATTAAGATGAATAGGTGCATTACTATGCTTTCCCCTGGCTGAGTCTACTTGTTTTTTGTGCTTGGTAATGATGCTGCGATAGTTATTCCTCGAGAAAAGTAATGTTTGTGTCACTTTGCACCATTGCCAAGTCCATCTTTCAGGAGATTAAAGGCATCATATCAAAACATTCTTGTTTTGAATTGTGAACTGGGGTGAACCTGAGTTAGATGAGAAAATTGATACCACCACATGCATTGGTAGGCCTGCAGAGTTGGATGCGGGAGGCGATTAGCTTAGCGTAGCATAAGACAGGAAGTAGGGTTAAACAGCTAGCTCAACTCTCACCAAAGTAAAAAAAAAAAAAAAAACAGCAGCTCCAAATCATAGTAATGAACTTGTTTTATATCTGTTACTTAATCCGTACAAAAACAGTAACCTAACAACGTGAGGTTTTTGTGGAGCTGTGACATTTAACTCGGGCAGTGGTGCATGGCAACCAACAGACATGTTACATTATAGTTTGTACATTAGTGTTAATCTACTCATTAAACAAAAGAGATTTAACCTGTTCCCCTTTCCTTCCAATATTTATGCAGAGATAACCTAGTCCATTATTACACAGACATAGCATTGGCATCAATCTTCTACCACAAATAAGAAAATGTTGAACTATTATTTTAAGCATGTATTGACTAGTCTGATCATTATTTGTTGTTCCTTTAGAGCGAGAGGCTGAACCTAGCAGATATGGAGACCCTGGAACGAAAGCTCACTCTAGCTCAGCCAAGAAGACAGTCCAGGATGGTGAGTTCGGCAACATAGTTTTCATCCGGGTGGGGAGGGTTTTATCGTGGAAGAAATTGCTTCTGCTAACATACAGCAAACATTTTCTGTTTCGGTTCCTGCTGTTCCAGCTGATTTGACTAATCTCATTTACTTCTGATATCCTCTCTGTGTTGTTGGGCTATTTCAGTGCTGATGTGGGTCTATTTGTCCATTATTAGTAATAGTCGGATCATTGCAGATTATCTGGTTTAATGAGAAATAAATACTCTAATCGCCGGTCATTGATGTTTCACAACCGAATGCTGCATTACATTTACAGGTTTTAAATTATTCTGCGCTGCCATCTCAGCTGCAGATCCCATACAACAGTGGATATAATACAGCAGTGTTTAGCTCAGTCCATCCTGTCTCAGGTTGT
Organism: Cyclopterus lumpus; assembly: GCF_009769545.1. Classification (NCBI taxonomy): domain Eukaryota; kingdom Metazoa; phylum Chordata; class Actinopteri; order Perciformes; family Cyclopteridae; genus Cyclopterus; species Cyclopterus lumpus. Next base: position 12,342,477 of record NC_046975.1, on the reverse strand, counting down.
GTGGAGCGATGGCAGTGTGGAAAAGAGAGATAACCAAGCTTGCAGCTCGTCGTCTGAACCAGATAGAGCATGGCGAATGCACACAAGATGATCAAAGCTCAGCCTGTCAGTAACATGGAGCTATTTTCAGGGTTAGCTTGAGTACGAACACCATGGTCTGTTAGTGCAGGCAAACACAAAAAATGTAATTTCAGATTTAGCAAGTGAGCAGTGATGTACTCGGGTAAAGATGACTCTCTTCGGATCACAGTAGAAAACCTGTCAGTTCTAGTGTTTGCGCTTCCAGTTTAGCAGAATTTAACAAGCCGACGTGGGTGTAGTGGGCTGAAATCCTGTGAATTGCTTGAGATTACCGTGGGTAACATTTCCATGGAACTTTGCAGTATATGGAAAACGTATGCAGTTAAATCTACTTTTCGACAGTTTTTGTCTTTTATTCTTGTACTCAGTATACGAGTACAAAATAGTCATGCATGTGGGCATCACATTTTCTATCTGCAACACAGCATATATTTAGGATCTTTCTTTAGCATTTAGCCGGACATATTGAAAAGGCAGAGCCTTAAAAGTCTCATCGTCTGAACAAATATGCATGATTAATCAGTGTTTAAAGGAGCAGTGTGAGGATATTATTTATTTACTTAGCATTTATTCACTAATTTTCGGAGCCAAAGCAGTTACTTGATGGCTATTTGATTTGATAATAATGTAACAAGAATTTATCAATACAAATAAAATGTAAATGTACAATAAATACAAAAATAAACAAGTCAATGTGATACATAATTAGCCCAATAAGATCATTTTACTAAAATGTAATATGAAATGGATTAATTAATCCCTACACCATGCACTCCGTGTCATAGTGAATAAAACAAGGCTGATATACCTTGTGATTTAACCCGGCTCTCATGTCCACTTACCGAAACTTTTCGCCATTAAATGCTCGTAGATCCTGGTTGGAGCCACAACAACCTGCAGACTACTGCTGAAACCAGTTGATGAGTTTGCAAATGAAAAACTAAACGTGGAACCAATTGGTAAATCCAATGCAAATTGAAATGCGATGGATGCACACATTGTGTTCAGTTCGTTAGGTAATTACAAAACCAATTACACATTGTGGTGTATTCTCAGCTTCCTTAAAAGATCGATTTCCAACATTCCAATTCACATGTGCTTTTGGTCAGTGGCCCCTCAAAACAATGCCCTTTGACCTGTTGGAGGGGGGGTCTGTTCCTGTGCCCGGAGGTTATGTGTTAGAGGCCTTTGTGCGACCACATCTGTTATGTCCAAATCCTGATAGGATACTTCTTCCTGTGTCTGGAAGATAAGTGTTTAGATTGGGGGTTCCTGAGTGACGTTATGGATCTCAGGAGCTGGGCACGACAAAGTGGGTATATAACTGAGATGCAGTGCAGTCTCAGTAGATCTTCCATTTGGCTGGGAAGCTTCTCCGAGCGATCTAGACGCTCGTCCTGACCTGTGATTCCTCTCTGTAATAAACTCTACTATAACAGAAAGAATAGTGTCCGCGGAGATTCCTTCATCCTCATTCTTCAACATCATTGCCGCTTGAAAGATACAACAACATGTTTTGATCTAAATGGGAGATAAGCTGCATGGTAACATATAGTAATCCACAGTATCAAATCCCATATGCATCTACAACAAGAGCTGCAGCCATATTGTGCTGCTGTGAGATTCAGCCTGAATAAATAGCGTCGCTTTCCCTGAGCATATTCATGTACTGGAGTCAGTTCAAACACAGATGTTTTTTTGTTTTTTTTGTCTTTCGTGAAGGTTATTTACAAGTTTGTCTCGTTATCATCTCCGATGAAACATTTACAACACCGTAGCACTATTTATCTTTCAGATTTCAGGAAATGATGTTGTCTCACAGAGATCTGCCATTCAGTGATTCAAAGATTTAAATGTAAGCGCATGCTTTTGATTGAGAGTGCTTTTTTTCTGAAAACAAAGTGAACATGTCAGGCAGTGAGTTGTGAAAGCCATACATGTCATAAGCTCCTGTAGAAACGAAGGGACTCACCGGTGTGCTGAACAATCCTTCCCTTTTAAATGCAAATAAATGTGAGATTTTCAATCACATCATTTCACTCTCCACTCTTCCCTTGTGGTGTCGTGTAGGAGTCTTGCTGGGGGCATAATGTGTTTAGATCAGCACACAGGCTCTCTTTTACAAAACGTGTCACGAAGAGTGAATATGAAGATTGATTGGGGTTTTAAACTATATTAAATTAATATAGTCTGGTCTTTCTCCTATTTGTCACACTAATGGATATGCAGAGCTTTGGTTTTGTTATATTTGTTTGTAGAGTTGTGTTAGTACGATTACGATGGTGAATATGAGTAGATAATAACAGGAGAGGCGAGTAGATGGAGGTACAGTAGAGGAGATGGATTGCTCTGATACTCATTCTCATGCATGATCTCTCTCTCTCTCACACACACACACACACACACACACCCTTCAGTTTTAGATTAATGAATGCCTCAGTCTAGGACAGAGCAAAAACATTTAATTATCCCTGACACTGAAGGTGAGACAAGAGGCCAGATCTGTCATCCGTGTGTGTGTGTGTGTGTGTGTGTGTGTGTGTGTGTGTGTGTGTGTGTGTGTGCGTGTGCATGGAAAAAGAGGAAGAGACAATGTCAATGAGACAAAAAATCAAGCGTGTGGTCTTTCATCGTGACCTCTTCTGGATTTGACTAAAGGTCAAACTGACAACAACTCCTTGCCTGGCAGCAACACATAGTCCGTTAAGAAAGAAAGAAAGAAGGAAAATACACCACTAGACACAGTACAAAAATCCTGAATGGATAAAATAAAACCTTTCTCTCCTGCACAGCTGCAGGCCATTCACTTCTAACCCTGACGTGAACAACTAGACACAAATCCAGTAGATTTAATCGATTACAGGAAGGTAACAGAAAGAGGTCAAGTTCTTAGATCAGTTAGAGGCTAACAAACACACGCACACACATGCACGCACACACGTGCGCACACACACACACACATTCAGTGTCTCCATTGTTAGCTAGCTTACAGCTAACTTCTGGACAAGGTGCAGAGGCTGTTTGGGTCAAATAAACACAGACCGCACACACGCTGCAGCATACTCACACGAATGAGGTGTGAATCACAGCTTCAGTCTTGTAAAAAAAAATATTTACTCTTGAAATTATTCACACACAGCCAAAATCTGGGTGAGCATTTCCATAGAAGACCGATATAATTGTTGAATTTCAAGCAGCCGAACAGATAACGTGCTTTGAATTGAATCCCTTGGTATACCACATACGCACAACCTGTAAATATATATATATATATATATAAATATAAATATATATATTTCCCCGTACAACCCGGTGTAACTCCAGGAGCACATTGCTCGTTACTGCTGACTGTTCTTTCTTTGTGAGAATGGACACACTTCGAGACTCCAGTATCAGCCATTGTGTTTCTCTCAGTGTGTGCCTGTTCTCGCCAAACAAGCCTATTTCATGCATATTGTGTTTTACTTCCGCTCTCTCCATTTTCCATGATGATGAATAGAATTGTTAGAATTATAAACACACTTCAAGCGTAACAGTTTATCTACAACTGTCACAATTAGCAATTTTCACCTGAAATGAAAGCTCTATTGTGTGCACACACTGTCCTGAAATGCATCTTTGCTCTACAGCTGCCTTCAAAGGCTTTTTGATTATGTGCTTTCATGCTGTTTCTTTAAAAATGCTGTGCTGCCTGCAACAGCTTCACAAACATACTCTCTTAGGTCTCTTCACAATAAAGTACGTGTGTGCATGTGCTGTTGTGTGGCAGTGATGCATATTCATTGTAAGCGATAGTCAATAGTATTTCTCCCTCTCCAGATACGTTTCTCCCGTAAGCCACCGTGGCTTCTGCTCTGACATTCAAACTGATGCAGCCTGTTTATCTTCTCTATTCCAGTAACATCCACAATAATATGATTTTCTCATGTTTTCAATAATTAATTTTATGGATGGTGAACCCGTTCTATCACTGCGTCCTCCCCGAGGCCCTCTCTGTGCTTTCATCCTTCCATCATTCCTCGCTGTCATCCATCGCTTTAGTGCCTCTCGTAGACCAAACAGTGAGACCCTGAGGAACGTCCACAAAGCAGAGAGAGAGAAGGGTTTTTATTCCCTCCTGATCTGTTTGTCTTTCCTCAAACTCTTGTCTTTTTCTTTGTAGCCCCCCGAGGTGAAAGAGAAGAAACACCTTTTTAATTAGTTTATCAAAAGCCTCAAAGTGATGCTCATTTTTCAAATGACAGTCAGCTCTTGTTTATTTAATGTAAAACGTGTTTACTTTACTATTAGAAACAGTGGCTGGGGAGAACAATGGAGCGCAGTGACGATAAAGGAGCACGCACACACCCACACACACAGATTACGAAAACACCCCGTTGACCCATGTCCAGCTCAACAGCAATTAATTAGAGGTCACCCTCTTCTCTCTGACAGGGTTTGTTGCCGATGTAGTCTCTTCTATTGGACTCTGACTATCTTTATTATCCAATCACTGCATTCCATGCTGGCCCCCGTCCAGTATTAGAGGACACAGGAAGTGTTTTATCTTACCCTTCTCTTCTCCAGACACTTTTTCTCATCAGGAACATTAAGGGTGAAAGAAGGAGGAAGAACAGTTCTTGAGGAGACAAAATAGTGCACGAGTAGGGCAATTTACTGTCAACTTTAATTGTCATAAAATGTTACAGCTTCAAGTATAAAGTGCATTGATGCAGTCAAATGGCTGGAAGTTATGTTCAGGGTTGGATCATCCTGTGCACACTTTAGACTGTAAACTGCAGTGCAGCTTGCCTTGAAGAAAAATACAGCAACAATACAGCAACACTCACACACTAATGCAATTAAAAGTAATGCAGTTAAATTGTGTAGACAGACATTTTCCCTGTGAAGGAATGGCTCAAAACCATGACCTTGTGGATCGCAAAGTAATGCACGTTGAAATTCCCCCACAGTATCCAATTGAGCGGATTAAAAACCACTGATTGTAATTCAATGACAAAAATACAACTTTCAGTCTTCACTCCAACTTTCCTCAGTAATCAATGGAACGAGAACCACTTTGTTGGACATACAATCTCACATATGTGTTGAAAAACTACACATGGGTTCTTTGTGACACCGTCAGGTCAAGTGTGTAAATCAGTCAATCTGCCATGGAGAAGAATTTTCATGCCAAAATCAAATATCCAGTGTTTGAAAGTTTGACATCTGCACAAGTAAAATAACTGCTGCAAACAAGCTGAATAAGATTATTCCAACCGTATGTTTCCAGCCCTCCTCTGGCCGGCTGTGTTTGCTCTGTCGCTCACTGACTTGGAGGGAAAAAGGAAAGGGATGGAAGTCAATATACAGTATGAACCTACGTCCTCCACAGTTGGAGAAATTGAGGTACAATGCGCACGAGAGAGAAGTCTAACTGTGGTAATGGCAGGAAGGCACAGCAAGGGCAGAATGATGGGTTTATTGTAACACAGCCACACATAGACGACGCACAGAGGAACACAGCCGGTGAGACTTTTATTAAAACCATATACCTTCACATATCCCTTTGCATCCCTCATAGATACACATTGTATATGAACATCATTTCATGTGAGCTTAATGAAAACAACGTTGTTCTTCATGTTCAGCCAGATTATATAGAGAGTGTTCTTTTATCCTAAGATTCAGCACCACTTTTGATTCCAGCGGGGAATATATTGTATTTTATGTTCTTGCTGTACTCGCTGAGCATGAGCTACCAACCATGAAGTATATTGATTCCCCCCCCCCCCAGTATATAAAAGCCGATCTGACCAGATGGTAGCTAGGATGATGCTGCAGCAGCAGCACTTTCAAAGCCGTCTGCAACACAACAGTGAAATGTACAACAGCCATGAGGTGTCCATGTCAACCGATTTTTAAAAAAAAGTCTGATTGTAAAACTCTCTCAAGGCTGCACTGTACAAGGCCATGTACATCCTTTAACAGCTGTCAAAAACAACAGATTCTTTGAGAGCTTTGTTAACATTTAAAGACCTACAAAAAAACTTTTTTAGGGGGGACTTGTTACATCCTGTGTGCTTCCGGTTTTATTTTGAATTCCTGTCTCTTGTGTCCTCTGTTTCCCTGGACTTCATGTCCCTGTGATTGTCTGCCCTGTCCCTGATTGTTCATTCCCTCTGTGTCTACTCCTTGTTCGAGGCCAGATCGTCTGTGTACCTCCCGTGTGTTGCCTCGCCTTCCGGCCTGAGTTCCTCGTCCTCGTGTGACTTTTTCTTAGTAAAGAGAGTTTTTTCACCTCACCTCGACTCCTGTGTTTTCCTCTGCTCCGGAGTCTCTGCCACTGCCCTCAGAAACGTTTGCGAACGTGACAGGACTAAGATCATCACACATGAAAACAATTTTCATTCACATATCTTGGCGCTGTGAAAATGGCCATTCCATGTTGTTTTTGTTAGAGTTAATGAGGCCCCTTCCTGACAAGCTAACATGACATGGTTGGTACCGATGCAACCCGATACAGCTGCATATCGGTCGGGGTCATCAATCAACCTTACGTATGAACAAGGACAATGGCTACACTAATGAGTGGTGTGTATGTGCAGAGCTGCTAATATTGTAATATTGTTACTGTAGCTGTAATATTATAGAGAATACACACTTGACACATATTTCCTCCTTTATTACCCACCAATTTCAAAGCACCGCGTTTTCACAATTTCTCTGTTAGAAAATGGCTGATGAAGACTCATAATATTTATTTCACGCACACACACACACATACAAATCCTTCACACTTGTACATTTGGCAACATCTTATCAGCAACAGACAAGCGTGTTCATTTACATAAATCCCTAATATTTTCAAGGTAAAGATGTGGGTTTGAGTGTGAAAATGTGTTTTACTTGGCACTTTGGAATGAATGGATATGCAATGGGCGTGTCAAGTTGTATTGCTCATGAATATTGCCTTATTCACACACACGGATGAGAATAAAGTCATACTTAAGATGAGCAAGAAGAGGCGAATAAAAGGAAGTGAGAGACTCGTCTCGAAGAAAGTGAAAGAGAGGTGGCGAGAGTGTGCTGCAGTGCTCCTGCATTACAATTGATTGGCTGGTTTAACTGCCAATGCTGCTCACTCGAGCTGTAAATAGATGGATAAAACTCTCCTATACCCTACACTCCCCCTCTTCATCCTGTAATTTTATCTTTCCTCTACTCATTTCTTAACCTTTCTCTGCTTTTCACTTCTATCTTTTCCTCTCCTCTCCTCATAGATACCTTTTCAAATCACGTCAGCTCAAAAAACATTTTACATTCAGAGCATCCTTGTCTCGCCATTACTTTTGCTGTTTATGAGAAAGTTGTATCCTTGTAATCATCTACACGTGGTGCTTTCTGTACTTGCTCATTTGTATATGTGTGTCTTATTTCCAATTTGTCTGTGAGTGGGGATCACGCCCTAATCCTAACTTGTCCCCCAGTCCTGTTAACCAGATACGAGCCTCCTTTTTCCTCAATCCCTCCTCTCCACTCTCCCTTCATCTCTCATTTCCTCGTGGTGATGAAGTTATTTTGCAGCGAAGTGAAATAAGATGAATTTCCTGCAGCACTGATAGAGGTGAGGACGTGGCCCAAATCAGCGAGCGATAGAAACACACAGATCAGACAGCCATCAGGAGGAAGGCTGACATACCATCTCTCTGCATTCTGGAGAATATGAAAGGGCATGCAGGCTTGTAATGCGTTTTTTAATCTGTGTATGTGTTTTACAGATTGTAAGGAAACAAGTGTGTTGCTCAGTTATGACAAATGTGGACGGTGCATTTACCATGAGACTATCTGACCTTCACCATCTTTATTGGGTGTGTTTGTTCCCAAAGATAAAGAAAGAGCTCCCATATGCATGACAGCTCCAGATATGTTCAAAGTTATGTATGTTAAGAGCTGATACTTGTAGGTGCTCGTTCATTCTTCGATGGTAGTTGAGATTACAGCCTTACTGCAAGTGGAGACAAGAGAACTGACATGATGTGTGACTCTCCCTCTCTCCCTCTTTCTCTCATTTAACGCTGATAAATAAGCATGTAAACTGAAGCACACTGTGTGACAGGTCAGAAACTAGTTGATAGTCACATCAGACACCAGCTGTGGCTCAAACACAACCCATGAGGCCCCTAATGGAGTCCACTGTTATTATATAATGTTAGTAGCCACATGCTAATGACTTGTACATGACGCATGGCTCTGATCTGTCTTAATTAACTTTGGATTTAAAATTGGTTTAAGTTTGTTCACTATTGTGACATGATGTGGTCTCTGGATATGGCTTAATACCTACTTTGTCTTTGATCTCTTTCATCAGCTTGGTGACAGGCTCACTAAAACCAATGCGCTCTAAGATTCAATTCAGTTCATTTTGTATAGCCCAATATCACAAATTACAGAGGGCTTTACAATCTGTACACATACGACATCCCTGTCCCAGGACCTCACATCGGATCAGGAAAAAAAGAGAAGAGGAGATAGGTGCTCAGTGTATCCTAAAACATTCCCCAGCAGCTTATAAGCCTATAGCAGCATATCTAGGGGCTGGAACAGGGCAAACCTGATTCAGCCCTAACTACAAGCACTATCAAACAGGAAAGTCTTAAGTCTATTCTTAAATGAGGTGACTGTGTCTGCCTCCCGAACTGGAAGTGGAAGCTGGTTCCATAAAAGAGGAGCTTAATAACTGAAGGCTCTGGCCCCCATTCTACTTTTTAGGACTCTAAGAACCACTAGTAGCCCCGCATTTAGTGAGCGCAGCTCTCTAGTGGGGCAATATGGTACTACAAGCTCCTTAAGATATGATGGTGCATCACCAATCAAGGCTTTGTAGGTGAAGAGAAGATTTTAAATGTGATTCTTGATTTTACAGGGAGCCACTGCAGAAAAATGGAAATCATTCCCTTCTATAGCAGGAAAAACACAGCCAGTTTCTGTCAACTTTACTCAGCTTCCATCAGTAGCAGCACCAGCAAACGCATGTTTCCGACACAACCACCTCCAGGATAGTCACACATGAAATCGCAGCACCTCCACCCCCTTCAGGGCCTCAGCCAGCATTAGCCCCCGCCCCCGTAGCAGGGGGCAGGTTGTATTTCCCCCGTGTCATGCTCCCTCTCTGCTCCCTTTGGAGCCGGCACAGCAGACATTTCTCAGTTTATTTCACTGTTCTTTTCCTCGCTGTGTTCACAGGCTAAACAAAATCCCCATGCACACACAGCATGTCATACTCCCTTCCCTTCCCTTAGCTGTACACATCAATACGGCCTCTGCTCCTCCCAATATTTCTCTGTCAACACAGCAACCCAAGAGCCCTACCCAACAACCCAAGGGGTCCCACCACAGGCTGAAGTCTCTTTCTTGCCTCCTCCTTCATGTCCCAGTAGTCTATACCTTTTCACCTTCCTCCCAATACGATCCATCCACATGTTTTTGACATCACCATTCATACTTCTGACTCTCCCATGTGCTACATTCCGCTTCTACATTTTACGTTGAGGCTCCTATCGTGGTGTTCAATGAATATTCAATTTGGTCGACAACAAACGATGAACAGTTTTTTTGCCAATGAATTTAAACGTGGTAGTTGCTGCATGATGACGGTGTTGACCGAAGACCTCCAAAGTGTGGGAGAATTCACACTGTCTTCATGCTGTGAAACTTCTGTCTGCATTTGGACGTCTCTCCATCATTCAGCCGCCGCTCCTGGGTTGAGTGGACTGGCTAAACTGCCTCCACCAGGCTGACTGACAGCAGAAACTTACTGGACCGGAAGTGTTTTCATGGCTCCATGGGAAGGAAACAACAGTATTTGTATGTGTCCAGTCGTGGATTTTATTTACCCATCCAAACTTGCGAGTGAGTGAAGGGAACCTGCCTTTGGTGAAACAGTTAAACTGACAGACAGACCGGGAGCCTGAATCGGTCCGTGTAGATACAGTAGGGGTTGCCATATATACAGATAATACCGGTAACATTTTCAATATGATAAAAAATCCTATCGAGATGATGCCAATATTCAGACTTGGTAATGACGTCATCTAGTTACGCACAGCAACAGCTAGATTGTCTGAAAGCGACTGCACGGTAAAGGAGTTGGTTCCTAAAAAGGGGAGTGGCAGACTTCAGTGGTAGGACAGTAGCGTTGTTAGTCCTGGGCATTTGACTATATAAACAATAAAAGCCACAGACTTTTCAGATCCTTTTAGCGACTTCACAGCTAAACGCGACAAAAAAAGACTCTTGCTGTGAGACCTGTGTCTCACCACGTCAGTGTGGATTAATACATGTAATCAAATGGAAGTGTGTCTGATGGACATCAATAATGCTTCTAAGAAAGCTTTCTATAGCAATTGGTCTTTATATATGTTCAGTTCCTCTAGTGACTTGTTTGTTCCATGGCAGGACTTGATTGCTGTTAACTGCTGTTGTACCAGCAGAACAGATCATTGAAGTATATATTTTTTTAATGACATCTCCATCTTTATTCATCATTTCTGGCGCATCTTTAGAACACCATTCCAGACATTTCTTCTGCATTGGCGCAACTTACACAGCAGCCAGACTGGATATCTCAGATCCAACCATTCTTGTCTTTGGGCATTGGTCATCTCAGGCATACAGCTCCGACATTCGTCCAACAATCTCAACATAGTGCATCCATCACATGCTCACCTCAGCTCTATTTAAATCTGTTGACTATGTTGGCAGTCTTTGCTCTTCTAAACTCCTGAGATGGCTCTCTCTCTGTGAGTGTCCTCTTCTTCTACAATAGATCTGTCCATGACTGACCAAAAGGATCAACTTCCTCCTCCACATGCGGTTACTTCCTCACATCCATTCATCCATCCTTAACACATGATACATAGTGTGGTCCTTGATGGTGAAAAAATGGTCTTGTTTTTTATGCCATTGTGTCTTTTTCACCTTTTCTCCCTTGGGTTGTTTTTCTTGTTTCTTCTGTCTGTCAAATGAAAGTGGGTTTGTGCTGTTAGCCTAGTGTGAAATGACACAATGCTCGAAGTCAATGAGCTGCTTTGATCTTTTGTCACCCTGGACACAAGCCAGCTGTGCCTGGCTGCCACAGCAATAATGTCACTGCAGAGATTGATTTGGAAGAAGATGGGGGTGACGTTCAGAGAAAATAGTCCTCATTAGGAAGCTCACACTGCGGAAAGCTCAACGTTTACTTCATACCTATTACAATTCTTCTTCTCCTTCTTTTTATCCAACTCATTATTTTTCTCCCTGCTTCAGTTAGAAGAACATTTCAAATGGCCGGCTGGAAAACAAAAAGAAAAGCTTGATGTTTTCATGCTTCTACTTCAGCACCACATTGAGCCAATTCTCCTGCTGTATATGTTTCCGCTGACTTGTTTTTGCAGCTCAGAGATTAGGTTTGTCACTCATCTCTCCCCATAGGTGCAGACGCCACCAAGGACCCCTGTCTGAAGGTGCGCTGCCCTCCTCACAAGGTGTGTGTCAGCCATGACTACCAGACAGCCATCTGCACCAATCACAAGCAGCCAACTCACAGGTAAGAACCAGTAATGTAACATTTTAGAGTTGTGTTAACCCCTGGTTTTGTAGTCATTGGCACTGGGACTCGGTAGAGGCGTCCACTAATCACTGATCCCTTGCTTCTCCCATCATTTACCTGGGTGAAGTGTCAGGAAGGCGAAGCTAAAAAAAAAAGTAGGTGCCGTCCAAGCAGTCATGAAGTATCAAGACAATAAAAAAATGTTTACGGTGGAGTCAGCGGTTCTGATCCAATACATTTTTTGTCGATTTCAGTGAGCATCTCGTCACGGTCCGCTAGCTCTCATTTCTGTGTGTACGCTGAAAACCAAATCATGTGTTCAGACACAGCCCCTTGCTACCAAACAAAATGATTCAGACTGAGCCACACAACACAGCAACGAGGGGCATTCGTGCACTTGCAAAAGAGGGGAAAGGCCATGGATGTATAAAGAAAAAGGCAATGGGTGCCAGAAAGGGTGGTAAATCTGTATTTGTTTGGGTGTGGAGTGCATCAACGATTGCTTACTGCACTTTTAAGTATATTTGTTGAGCAGTTAGAGTGCTGCAAACACAAGGGTTGATTCAGCAGCATTATCTACAAAAGAACAACAAACAGTAAAGTTGTGGCTGCTTTGAACCGAGACTAAAAGTGCCTGAGGGCACGTAGGACAAATTGCACCAGCAGAAGCATGCAATAAAGTTACATTTTGTGTTTCGTGTGTTAACGGTGTCGACGAATACAATTTGCTTCAGTGACAGACATACAGACACATATTCTCAGCATCAATTAATTTTAATCAAACTATCTGTTTGCTCTCTGGACTCTGTCAGCACCCAATTTGTTTGTGTTTTCAACCTTGTCATGTTGCCAATTATGAGGTTTTTCAATTTTTCAGTTCAAGAAGCATTTACCCCAAAAGACATTTGATTACTTTTTGTCTCTTTCTTGGGTTTAATTGATTTCCTCAAGTCATTAACTCCTTCTTGGTTTGAACGCTTTCCTTCACATTGCATCAATTACAAGTCCTATTTTCTGCTTAATATGTCAAACTATTCACCTAAAAGCTTTATTTCCCTAAAATCATCAACCACTGAAGCTTTGGATTATGATATTAATTAGTTTCAGTAATTTGCACAAGACCAATGACGTGTTGTCTCAGGGGGACAATCCAAACTTTGCTTCTCAACAGATGTTGAGAAATACAAACTTTGATTCGGCATGTTCATCACTGAGGTGATTCATCATTGTTATTCACTGCTAAGAATATTTACTTTTTGAAGATTACATGGACAAACTTTAGCATCACTGTTGTGTTTACTTAAAATCCTCAAGCACATTCATTTAATTATTTACTAAAGAGCTGTCATCACAAAAGTCTCAAGTGTAACCTTCTCTTCTTCAAGTTCATATAGCTTCTTGACTTCCCTTATTGGACCAACATCTACATTACCATCCGGCTATAATAAAAAAATATTATGAAGCCTTGCCGTGTTAATTGGTATGCACCTTTGTCTTGCTGTGAGGGGGTTGTAGGACCGACAAATCAGAGCCTTCCAGATTATAGCAACATGGAAACTCTCAGCAGGGGGTTGAAGTCTAATGGTTTATGAGGGAGAGAAAGATATATGACTTTCTAGTTTCTGTTTCTCTGTAGCGGATTCTTATCAGTGAATAATTTTCATGCAGGCGCTATAATTTTCCTGGCCAATCCTATTTTTCACTTCAAATCCCACTAATGACTTGAACACATTCTGGTGTTTCACTGCATTTATGCAAAGTATACATGAGAGGAGAGGGGGAGACGCATGGGATTTGATAGGGAGGCAAATCAGGGTCAATTTCTCAAACATCATCCTACAAGTGTTATTGTGCCTCCATCTTACCTTATCTGCCAGCAGTGTTGTATTTATCAGTGCAGTGTGCATGCCTAATCTGCCGTGGCAATGATTATGGCTCGGTCGGTGAGTGTGACACTTCCAAAGCAACAAGAAAACGGCTGATACGCTCCCTGAGATTTTAATGTTCTAGTTTCACATAGCATAGGGGTCTCTCAAGGGACTGACTTATTTAATTATTATTTTTAATATACCTAGAAAAGTATATTTGCATTTTCTTTTGTCAAAATGACCAGAAGCAATGGTCCAGTGTAGAGTAATCCACTGTGTGTGTGTGTGTGTGTGTGTGTGTGTGTGTGTGTGTGTGTGTGTGTGTGTGTGTGTGTGTGTGTGTGTGTGTGTGTGTGTGTGTGTGTGTGTGTGTGTGTGTGTGTGTGTGTGTGTGTGTGTGTGTGTGTGTGTGTATCATTCGCAATCGAGCAGACCAAAATGTCATGAATATATCAATATTCCAGCATGTGGGAGTTTTTAGATTTAGCATTTAGAGCGTAGATGTGAAAGAGTTTCTTTGACTTGGTATCTCCACCTGGTCACTTCAGTGATTGATGTTCACTTTGCATCGTTTGTTGTCCACACATTAGTTTCTCTGTGAAGAGTCCAGATCTAATTCCATCTCTGCTCGGTGGATCAGCAACGTGGTGTTACGTGAGAGCACTTAGATAGAAAATTGCTGCGAGATTTGTATCAAACGCAATTACACTCGTTATTGAAAAGGTCTCGATGGACCAATCAGGATTCGTTGCGAGTCAGCTGACCCTGACACCCAGAAACACTTTTCAAACTTTCTGCCGAGTATAAAACTGCTCCTGCTAGATTGGATAATATTCCTGCCTGGAATGTTATTACTGCACAGGGGCGTCGTTAGGCCTATTTTAGGGGGGGCTTTAGCAAAATGTTCTTCAGCCCCCCCAAATAATTTGGCATTATTGGCATTAAAAAAAAAATGTTGTTGTTGTTTTTTTACGTCATTAAATTAAACTATTGTTTCTGACATGGACTCTAACATGCTACATATGTGCGTGTGTTCTGGTTTGTATGTTTTCTCCCCCTTCAAATTACAATCCAATAGCCCATCATCATACTTAACAATATAATCCCCGGGCACTAGGACCTTGGGGAGGCTGCTGCGCTGTCAATGACATCCAATGAGGTTACCTCAAAGTAAATGATGCGCGGAGTGAACTTGTAAGTCCAGGTAGTTACAGAATGTGGCTATCGGTAGTTTAAACGAGTGTTACCTGCTTACATTCAGGTTTACTTGAGGCAAATGAAAGTTAGAAACTGTCTCCAGTGAGCGAGAGTGTGAACGAGCAAATTCGAAATACAAGAAATAACTATGGACATCTCTCTATTATTTGCATTAATATAGATTATTATAATATTTTTTTCCATTGAATGGTATATTTGACACTGAACTAGTTCATCTTTATCTCAGTGATAGTGTCCAAATGAAAATAAAATATCACTATGACCCTGAAATTCTGTCTCTTGTGTTATCATATACTGGATGCAAACAAAACTACAGAGCAAAATCACACTCTTTCTGATTAAACCAATCCATGAACTGTCGGAAACGATGGATATCAGGGGCCCCAAGGTTGACACTCCCCTTGGGACTTAGCCCCCCCTTTCTTGGAATCCTACAAACGCCCCTGTTACTGCACTTTAATCTTCTCCCACACATAAATGTATCGGAGTAATGTTAAAGTTAAAGAATGTAATAAATACTAGACTAGAAAGGTTTTGTCTCAAACACTGTAGATATGATTGTTTGTTTTGTGTTTATAGGAGACTCCTCTTTGTTTAACTGAGTAATGTCAAAATTATAATGCATGATCCAAATGTGTCTCTCTCTGTGGGAAACCCAGGAAAGGCAGTGCAGGCCACAAGCACAGGCTTGAAGCTCGTGCACATGGGAAATGTAGGATTTGCTTGGGGCTCCAGTCAAGTCCTGTATGTGGATCTGATGGACACACCTACACCTCCAAGGTGAGACATCCCTTCTTTTTTATTGTCTTTCATTAAGTTTCACACTCTTTTCTGCTCTCTTTTTACTTTCTGATTCTCAGTTACTCAGCAGTTGTTATTTTTTGTTTGTTTTTAACCCTAAAAACAAGGACAGGATTGCTTCAAGACATACAACAGTGCTTGAAGAGCCACTGAATTATATAATGTACGGTGTAAATATATATTTTTTCTTGGTAGATGATATTTTAATGGTCCTAATCTGTCATCACCTTTACACTCTGCTTCCTCATCTTCTCGGTCTGCTGTTCCATTTTACTGTACTGAAAAGTAGTGAAGCATTGTGGGTCTGTCCTCGGTATAACAGACTCTGGACTCCACATTCATAAGTGTTGGAGTAAAGAAGAGCCTCATACAAATGTACATCATAAGACGAGATGATTCAAAGTGTTTGCGACATGAATATCGTCAAAGTAGAGCGAGAAATAAGCGTTGAGCACAGCTACACACTGTTGCCCTTTGCTCAGTATTATTTACCAATTGCAGTGACAGTAGTGTCAGAGGAGACTGAATCAATACAACCAAACAGCGGTCATGTTTTCTTTGCTGGGGAAGCTTGATGTTCATCCACACATCATGCGTATTTTTCAGCTCAGCTCTGCAGGACATGTCTGGTCTTCCAGATATTTGGTGGTCATGTTGTTTTCAGTTTAACCCAGAGGTATGAAACAACGTGTTGACTGGGAGATTCAATCGCTAGTGTGTGAGGAAGTCAGGACATAGGCTTTCCTAATGACCTATGTCCCTGACGCCGTGCTGAGCAGCAGAAATGTTGAAGGAAAAACAGGAGGAAGAACAAGAGGAAGGAGAGGGCGGGGAAGTCCTTCTGGTTGCTGCGGTAATTTAGTTGGAGGGGTTCAGTTAGCTGGTGGAGTGATGGGTCCCTGTGGCCCAACCTAAACTCTGCTCACCAGTGAGCTGCTGGTCTCCAGCTTATTCATGTTTTATTATTGCATTACATGCCTCCCTCATCGTGACCGCACACACACACTCAATATCCTATTAAGAGGACAGTGCTCTTATCTCCTGAGAGGCTTAAGCCCACTAAGTTTAGTCCATTACTTCCCTCCTATTAAATCAGAATCTCCTCTCCTCCTCTCCTCTCCTCTCCTCTCCTTTTATTTTTACTCCACCGTGTCAGGTGTTAAAACACTCTTTCATCAAAACCACATTAACCCCTGGAGAGAGACATACATAAAGATTCATGGAGCCTCTCAGTGCGCTGACAGTGACTCGGGGAGGTCATCCATTTCCTGGTCTCTCTCTCTCTCTCTCTCTCTCTCTCTCTCTCTCTCTCTCTCTCTCTCTCTCTCTCTCTCTCTCCCCAGACAGCTGATTCAAAATGATGAGAACAGGACAGAGCGCTGTTGCTTATTCCACAAATTTCATTATGCAACATTAGCAGCGCTATCGAAGAGGCGACAGGGAGGAAATGATGGATTTAAAATACAACATAGGAAATGAAAGTGCTAAGCTTCTATGTGATTCATGATACGTGTATAGATGTTTATGCACGGCCGTGGGCTCACCCTGACAAAACCTGTCGTCATCATCTTGCAAACAGAATTTACATAACTCATTTCAGTTTTCATTATTTCTCTTGCAAGGATCTTGTAATTGGATTTTTTCCCCCAACTAGTCCAAACTATTTCTTATCCCTCACTTACCTGAAATGAGATTTATACTGTTAAATTACGTTCTAAAGTAGTCCAATTTGCTATTTTGCATTGCATTAGGTTTGTACTGCAGTGAATAATAGAATGTCACTGGCCATCTCTCTGTCTAATGATGTGTCTACAAGGCTGCCTAATGGACACATCTGCTCATTGAAGATAAATGACCAATCCTGTCTCAGCAAATCTTTTCCTTAATCAGCTCTACAAAGAAAGTTGGAAATTCAAAGTTCTTGTTCGGTTGTAATTGGAGCACAGCTAGTATAACGTGCTGATACATTTTGTAATGGAAGTGTCCAGAATTAATGATTCCCCCTCATCTGGATTGACTTTAGAGAGCTCCTCCGGAGCCACAGAGGACATTATACAACAGTTTTTACAGACCTAGCACTCCCTAAGTGTTTATGTGTCTATATGTGACGTTCCCAACCCGTGAGAGTCCCAGGGTTTCTCAAATAAAGTCACCATTACTCATGTTTGTGTTGTTTTTTCACAGTGTAAGTTGGAGTTCCAGACCTGCCTGTCTGGGAAGACGATCTCAGTAAAGTGTGACGGGCTGTGTCCCTGTTTGCCTGGTCAGGAGCTCAGCAAACCACCACATAGGACTGAAAAGGCTGGTGAGTACCGTAGCCCTCTGTTCATGTGAATTAACAGAGTTACCCTGGAACTTTTCTTTTCAGATGGGACACAGAGATGTTTTGGATTTAGGTCAAATTACTTGTCATTTAGGCTGTTACATAGTTAGGCCTCTTCTCCACGTCCATTTAATATGTGGTAAGCTTGTCAATCACTTTCAGTTCAAGTGGATGCCTCAGATGCACACACGCACACTTTCACTGGTAATCCCTCAAATTGTTCCATTCCTCTCCTGTCACCTCTCTCCTTTCTCACATTATTGTCTTCTCGTCCCATCCCACCAGCCCGTTTTCTGACAGCTACAGGGAGCAGTGATGGAGTGAGTGTGTGTGTCTTATTGTTTGTCATGAAAAATAGGATTTTGGTAGATGAATGGAGAGATTATGGCGGAGAAATGCAATCTAAAGGAAAGCAGCACAGTAAAGGATGGATTGTTTTTGTAACAGGCTTCCTCTCTCCCAGATGGCCGAGTAGTGGGATGGTTTAACGTGTGTGCTTGTGTGTGTTGTGAGTATATCTACCTATCTATCTATCTATCTGGTCGGAATATTAAATATTTGATTATACACTCACATATTCTGCCCTCATAGGTCATTACTAATAACTTCGTGATTAGGAAGCATTTATAAGAATTCCGAAGTTCATCGGGCACATTCGATACAAAGGAAATGCGTCTGCTAATTAATGACGGCTCCCTCTAGATCTAAATCTCTCCTGCGTTCGTTTAAGGCTGAATGATGGAGGGAACAGAGAGGAATGCTATGTTTGACCAACTTGACTTCCCCCTAATTAATTCTTCCCCATCTTTGTTCAATAGAAAGTATAATTATGGGTTCCGTCTGCTAAGAGCTTGACTCTGGGAGTGAACAGTTTGTGTGAAAAGAAAGATAATCTATTTCCAGATCTTGCAGCATTACACTTTTCGCTCTCTCTCCCTCTTTCTAAGTTTTCAGTTGAAACTTTGTCTTTCCTCATGTTCCTATTTCCCTCTCTCTGGATCTTCTTCTCATGAATCTCTCTCTACTTTCAGTAAAGTTTGTCCTCAGACTATCAGTTAGATAGCAGGTCCAAATATTTGTGCATTCAAAGATAGCAGGGATGGTAGAATCTCTCATTAGATCAGCAACACAAAATGGTAAACAGATGGAGATGGCACAAGGTGTGTGTGTGTGTGTGTGTGTGTGTGTGTGTGTGTGTGTGTGTGTGTGTGTGTGTGTGTGTGTGTGTGTGTCAGATTGTGTTACTATGGTAACAACCAAAAGATTGCAACCGTTGCACATTCAAACCAGACTGGTAAATAATATCTCTGTTCACACAACATCTAAGTCTGCAGCCAGTTCCACAAGCATCCCTTTGACATTAAACTGTTTTCACACCACAGCAGTGGTTTGCTGCAATTTGGCTTTTACACTGGAGATTAAGAATATCAGTTGCTTTGGACAATATATAAACATATCTTAAGCGATTAGACAATAGCCTTTTTAATTGTATATCTTGATACTTAATATATAATGTACATATTTGTTATTGTATTACCCTTAATATCACAATAACCTTCACACAGAACAATTGGGTTAAATAGACATTTATCATTGTTGGAATTACATTACATTACATGTCATTTAGCTGACGCTTTTATCCAAAGCGACTTACAATCATGTTACATGCATACACTGTAGACACAGCTACAGGGAACAATTCAAGGTTAAGTGTCTTGCTCAAGGACACATCGACTAGGGTGGGGATTGAACCACCAACCCCCTGAATGAAAGACGGACCTGCTAACCACTGACCCACAGTCGCCCAGAATTAAAGTGTGTGTTTGTGTTTGTGTGTGTGCGTGTGCGTGTGCGTGTGCGTGTGCGTGTGCGTGTGGAGGGCAGATGAGGTAAGTGCCATGGTGAGTTGACATCTGGAGAAATAAGCTAGACACGCAGAGCTAATCTAATTAAAGTTGCACTGCGCTGTTTAAATCAAGCAAGAGTAATCATACAGAGGTTGGTTTTCAGACATCATAAATAGCATATTCTGTCATATCCTCACATTAGAGGCTTTGCTGAGGCCACTGAGCTCACTTCGCTCTAATATTTCTCTCTTTGAATCACACATGGCATGAAGAGCCTGCAGCTCTCAGGTAAACTAACTGGTGAAGACAAAGCAGGTCGTTAGTCTGATTGAAAACACCTGTTTTGACTACACTGATTAGGTATGGTCGAGGCTGTGTTGGAACTCCCACGATTTTGACTGATAGCGGTGGCTTCGGCCTTAATGGTAACTGAGACAAAGAACTCAAAAGCACTACTCAAAAACTGTCTCTAGTAGCAGAGGTTCAGGCAAACAAATGCACAAACAGGGACGAAGCAAAAGGCAGTCAGGGTAAAGCAAAGTCAAAAACCAGGTCACACAGATCACAAAGAGAAAACGCTAAACACGGAGGTACGAAGACAAAGTGGCACAGACGAAGGGGAGCTCACAGACTAAATACACTAGGGAGGAGGAGGGGTCATTGGGAACAGATGAAGCTGGTCATGGTGGGGAAACATACAAGGGCAGGAAGTGAAGTTACCTGAAACGAGAGGAAGAGGTGAATGGTAAAAATAGAACAGGAAACTAAAAAATGAAAAACGAGGAACTCAGGAAACTCAGAGGTGTTACAGTAAGTGTGTGCTGCACTATGCTGTTTATTTGAAGTGCAGGGTGAATATTGTTTTTATTTGACTAGGCAGAGAGGGAGGCTTCAAATATATTTTTTGAGTTTCGTTGCCTCAACTGCGCGATGAACCTTTTATTTTTCACAGTGTGGGTGTGTGGGGGAATGTAGCCCTGTGTGTTTGTCACTCACATCTCTCCCATACTCTCCCCACTCTCCGTTGCTCATTTAGTCTCAAGCCTCCATCATTTTACAGTGTTAGGTTAAAGTTCCACATCCATTTTGTTGTCTTTCTCACATTGTTCTGCACTTTTATTCATTGCACAAATGAGTGTGAGAGATACATCTTTTAATATTGCAAATAGAGTACAACCCTTTCCTTAGCTTTTGACATTGGGTCATATTGGCACAAATGGATCCTGCAAAGCCTCTACAGTATTGAAAACTACAAAGACTCAAGGCAGAACATGTCAGTAACTGAGAGAAATTCAAATTTCCAAAGATCAGGCCATAATTAAAGGTTAATTGTATGTGTTAATTGATACATTTGGTTTAATCTTTATTTTAATGACTAATTATGATCTTTCTTAATGATCACATTAACCTGATTTGCTCAGAAGAATCCATTGGTGCTGTTTGTCTGTTTGTCAGCAAAGGTTAACACATTGACACAGAGATTTAATTTGATCTGTCATTCCTCCCAGAGGCACAGCTGCAATGTTGAGTATCATCACTCTCACATAAAACAAAGACTCGAGCTGACACAAAGCCATCTTGCGGGTGATTGTGTGTTGAGGCTGTTCTGGTTGTGGTTGAAGACATTTTTTAGAACATTTTCTCTCAGCTAATGTCAAACTTTAACAAAACGTCCAAAGAGAACTATTAGAGGCTCAATGGGTTTAATCCCCTCGCCCAATACAATTTTTCCTGGCAAATCTGTCTCACAGCTCCATGGAAAGCACACAGAAGGACAGATTGTGTTCTCCTCTCTTCTGCCTCCACACTTCCTCTCCTCTCCTCACACTTGCCAACTGCTTAGAGTGGTGACTAGTGTGGAGAGTGCCTGTGGAGCATTTTTAGTATGTCCTCTTGAGACTGTCCTCACAAAAAAAAAGCTGCAGTGGTCATTTGTGTAAAACAAACAATGGTTACGCTTTTCTCACAAACTACCCTGTTTTGCCGGTACATTGTTATGTTGATGCATAACCACTTGGTGAGGATGTCATGTGGGCGGTTGGGCATTTAGTTTTGGCATCAAACTACCGTTTGCATCCCTTCTCCGAACAACAGTCAGTGTCTTTAACCACGGCATGTTTGCATCATATAATTCAGACTCTTGTGACGACCAGCCGAGTAGGAAAAACAATTTCTACTGTCAACAAACCACAATAAAATGGCTGTAAAGCCACTATTGCTGCTAGCACAGTTACATCTAAATAAGTGAATCCAATATCAACAGCAATGCAGCCAACTCCTCTGATATAAAAGGAGCTGTATGCTGTAGGTATCTGGTTTCACTTGTTAACGAACTGCTCCAAACACTAAATATGTAAAGCAAGAGTAGATAATTTAGGCTGTTTATCTGGTGTAACTACAAGGATAGAAATGGAATTAACCTCCATGGAATAATGCATGATCAAACCCAAATTGTAATAACGGGTGTATTTGCGTATTTGCCTATTGTAACAAAATTGCATAAATCCAGCATTGACCAAATGGTTTTAATGCATAAGATAATGCAAATGGCACTACACGGACATTGTTCCCCTGCACAGGCTTTTTCACTTAATTTGCCTAATTATCCTCTTCTGTGTCTTGACTAAACAGCTCCAACATGGGCAAATAATAAAATAAATGATGCCTGACAGCTTGTCAGCTATGTCAAGTGAAAACATTGGCTGTGAAAAGAAAGCCTGTTCCGCTCATAGCAGAAGTCTAAATAGCCTTTAACAAGAGACATGGCGGCTCAGCAAAACGTTTGCCTTTAAAACAGTCTTCTGTAACTATTTATTAAAACAATGACAATTTGAGTTTTGTTTAGAGGACTTTCTGTTGTTGGTCGTATCTATTTCCTTATCAGCACCAACTTTCATGCTAACCTGAATGTAAACCTCTATCAAAACATGACCTACATCCAAGTCCTCACAACAAACGATTGAAAAGGCAGGAACTTGGTTAAGATTTGGTCATTTTACAAAATTAGCCTCACTCCAAATTGGTTCTGTTTCTGGCTTTCTCTTTGTAACTGTCTCACTTATATCTCTACCTGTCTTCCTGTCCGTGCTCACAGTTTATTACTGATCATTATCTCGGATAACCTTAACTCACTGCCAGTCAGATTGTTCTGGAGAGCTGATAGCTTGAGGCCAAGAAAATCAAACATACCCTTGTATCTTTTTAATAATTCTGACCTTCTATATTCCTCATATCTCCTATCTGACTGTCTCAGTTCATTTATATCTCCTTCTGTTACCTTGTTAAAAAGTGTCACCTCACCACCTCCTGTCTTATTCTCTTCCACCTGCCGTTTGATCTGATCAGACCATGTTCCTGATGTCTCAAGGTGATTGCCACATATTTCTTTACTGTCTGGATTTAGACTCTCTCCTTTTCTTTTATATGACAAACATATTTCATAATTTATGAATGATAAAGGAGACCCATTGGGGGATTCAAAACCTGACGACTCCAGTCTGGAGGATGCATTTATCTCACGACCTATACCGGCCTGGAGGGATTTTCATAATATGTAATTGGGCAATGTTGCACTCAATCACCCTCTAATGGCAGTCACGGGCACATCTGGTGAAGGAGCTAAACTGTTGCATATTTGTGCCAAAGAAAAGGGATCAACAAAGATGCATCTTCAATAAACAAGATGCACATAATGTGTTAATTAAACTCACAGTTCCGACAAACCTAATGATGCATAAACTATTAATTAATATGTTGCTGGGTATGGCACATTTTTGGGATGATGGTTCCATTACATGAGACGCATCATAAGTATCGGTTAGATTAAAAAAATATCACAAGTTGCATTTTCATTGGATGCCAGACCATTTCCGGTTTTTCATAGAAGACTGTAGTGACATGAGTGTTGAGAATTGCACGCAAGAGAATTGCTGAATTTATATAGCTTTAGCGTATCATTATTAGGAATCATCATCATCATCAATAATGAATCCTCTCGGAGTCCTAACCCAATCAAATCTGAATACACAGACATCATACATATATTTTCACTTTGACTCGACTTCCAAGGGTATCATTATAGCTGATGTCCATCACACAGAAATATCCATAAATCCACTTTGAAATCATGGAGAAAATATGCCCCACATAGAGGTGAGCCCAAACAGATCTAGTTGACGTTGATTGAGGGTAAAGTGAGATGAGCGTGATGTGCAGCGTCAGCAGGGATACGAGTGTTGTACCGGACCGTTGTGGTGAAGAGGCGTTACGACCCTCCCCTATGGTCATGAGCTTTGGGTGGTGACCAAAATAATGAGATTGCATGAATGAGCTTCCTTTGTAGGGTGGCTGGGCTCAGCCTTAGCGATAGGTTGAGGAGCTCATAGTGCAGAGCAGATCCGCTTTTGAGGTTTCTCAGGTACATCCGACTAGTAAGAGGCACAGGTGTGGACCCATACGCTAGAGGGATTATATATTGTCTGGCCTGGGAACGCCTCGGTAACCTTGCTAACCCTGTTGCCCCCACGACCTAATAAACAGGGACTAATACATTCAAATATAGTTTAAAGGTGTAACCAACAGCATAACTAATATAATCCATGCCAACATTATGTTTAATTTTCTTTTTGTGATATTGTCTATGTCAGTGTCAGACTTTGGAAATCAATGACTTATTATATCTAAATGTTTTAGTAGCCTGAGCATGTCAACTTGACAACGTCTTGTGCTTTGTCCGTCTATGCTGGCCTCCACACTTTGGCATCAGTATAAGGATGTTTTGCTTCCTGCATTATATCCCGGAACTTGCCATTAAATGGTATCGAGGCAACAATCACATTTCCTCCAAAACATGTTAGCTAAAGTCAATTAATAGTATGCATATGTGATTTGTAGGAGACTCTTGGGTCTTTCAGAATGACAGATACTGATGAATCTCAGTGGGTATAGTGGTTTGGTTTATTTTGGTTAATGTTGTTGTATTTCATCATATTAAAACAAGCTTTTGAATGCTGCTCAATTTGGCCAGAGAGATAGAGGAGAACTTGTTTATAAATGATATGAGAAACATGCAGTTCAGCTTTACTTTTCTACGTACAGCTGGTAATTTATGTGTGTGCCAGTCTGTAAAAAAACTGATGGCTTGTGGGTTTTCTTGCCTGCCAGTTTCCATGGATCTGAGTTTGCAGACATAAGACAGCAGAAGCGAGGAGTTGAGAGGGAAAGAGGGAGGAAGGAAGACGAATAAGAAGATAATTCCCAGCCATGATTCAGTGTTTGATATTTGACCCGCAGCGCTGATCAATTCTGCTTGTCAATCTAAAACCTCGGCTCCAGTCATGGAATGACCCATTTCTTCTTTAAGTCAAACTTTGAGTGTTGTTCTGTGAAGTGATTCTGAGACACTTGATTGGGTTTTCTACTGAGAGCAGCAACATCCCTTGTTGAGCCCCACATCAAATCCTGTGCTGCCATAACTGTGTAATCTTTTTAACCGCCCTTGGACGAGCTTTGATCTTGGTTGTCTGTCTGACATCTTTAAGCCTGCCTGACCCAGCTGTGACTCAGAGAGAGAGAGAGAGAGAGAGAGATAAACCTTTTATTTTGCTTAAAACACTATGAACGAACAGAACATCGTATTCATGGCAAACTTAAACAAATCAACAAACAAAGAAAACCAAAAGCACAACAAAAAAAGCGTTTGCCTCCACACATTGTCGGCTCTCTGGTCCAGTTTGTTTTTGCTCAGCAATTTTACACATTTTTTTGTAGATCGTTTTCCCTTTCAACATGTGGAGGTCAAAGAGTTTGCGCTCTGTTTCCCTGAATAGTGGTCCGGAGACCCCATTCAGCTTCGGAATACATCCTAGATCTTGAAAAGGAACTGCAGAGTCAGGAGCTTCCTCTCCTCTTTCGTACTCATGCAGCATCTTGACCTCGTCCTCCGTCAGTCTCCCCGCCCATCGATTCAGGAACCTTGTGCTCTGCCGGATTGATTCCAGCCCGAGCAGAGAAGCCATTGCAGACGTGTCTCCCAGTCCAGGACCGACTACATACACCAGTCTCCTCAGGGTGGTGGTTCCGGAGGAGCACAGCACGCTGGTCAGACCTGGTGTTGTGCCGTCCTGGATGTCCAACCTGGCTCCATACACCAGCGGTTCCACCAGCAGCCTGCCCTCCACCACCTGCTCCACCTCCAGAGTCTACGGGGCAAACCTTTTAGAGAACCGGATCCCCACACACCCACTGGTGGTGCTCTTGTGACTCAGCACCACCTCGCCCCCCTACACTCTCTCATCCATTCGGTCTCATTGGCTGAGTCACTATGCGTTTCCTGCAAAAACATCCCATCTGCAGCTTTGATTTTCATTAGCTGGTAGAGTAGGGACCTCTTTACAGAGTTCTATTTATATTTAGTGTGCATATGCTTAAAACACTCATAATTAAAATAAATGTAACCCAACAAACAAAGCGTTATCTTACCTCCTATGCTTCTGCTGCTCAACTGTGTCTTTAAAACATTGGAGAGCTTCTCCTTGTCAGTGAAGTAGTCTCCTAACTCGACTCCCCATTCACCTTTTGTTGTCTGTAAAAAAAAAGCTTTATTCTCCCCACACTGTATCATTTGGTGCTCTTTTATCTAGCAGGCCTTACGCCAGCTAACTCGCTGTCAGCAGCAGAATCCTCCTCCATCCTGGACTCATCCTCTGCTGCCCATCGGCTTCCTTTTCCTGTACTTACTGCCACTTTTTTGGCCTGTGAGTTTTCCCTACTCCTTGTTTTTCTCTTCATCTGAGGGACACCTCCTCATCCCCCTCCATGTCCAGCTCACTGCCCGTCAACCCGACTTCTTTCAACACTTTTCCACTCTCACACTTTTCTTTTTCTCTTACTATTTTCTGTCCGCTACCTGTCTCCACCTGTCCTCCAGTAATAATACATTTAGTTTATATATCGCTTTTTAAGATACTCAAAGACACTTTACATGTTACATTATACACCGTAGACACAGCTACGGGGAGCAATGATTGAACTGCCAACCCCCTGATTGAAAGACAGACTAACCACTGACCAACAGTCGCCCCACACCCCTGGCTGTCCTCCTGACCTTGTGTACTCACCTGGGCCACCTCTGTCCCCTCTTTGCTCATCTGCTGCACCCCACCTGCCTCCTCCTGTTGTTGCTCTTGGCCGCCCTGCTTGTCCCCTCTGTCCTCCTCAGTGTCGTTCTGGCTCGGGTTTCTCTTGGCGCTGTTCTGTTCATCAGATTTGTTTGTAGGACAGGCTTTGCTCTGGTGTCCCTTTCTACCACAACTAAAACATTTCATGTCATCAGATGTTGCGAATAACACATAGTCAAACTCTTCCACTCTCACTTTGAACACGATGTTCAACTCTTCATTCCTGTTGTTGAGGACCATGAACAGCTGTCTCCTATGAGACACCACGTGCTTTAAGAGCGGAGACTTGCAGCCAGAGGACAGTTTCTTCACCTGAGATGCAACTCTGACATGTCTGGATAGTTCTCCCATTATAGTCTCATCCTTAATGAAGGGTGGGACGTTTGGCTCTGTCACCTTCCCCACTGCCAGGCTGCAGTCCTCCACGGAACACGCGAACACCGACGCTATCTTCACGTCGTGTTTCCTGGTCAGCTTGTGCAGCTCTACGCTAGCGCCAGGCACGCCACACAAATACAGACACTACAACCCGCTAACCGTACACACAAAAAGCCTGTGAACCCTACACCCCACAAAACACTCTCATACACCACATTACCCAGTGAAGAAAATTAATTTAAAAAAGCTATAGTATTGCGCTCAAAACTACGCTCTGTACGCTCAGCACTCCTTCCAGAGAGAGAGAGAGAGAGAGAGATTAATGGTTAACAGGCCATATTATCTCAGTGTGTTGTATCCTCCGGTCTGTGAATGTTTTCAGCTTTTAGAGAGCAATAAGAGGGGTCCATTGAGACTCGTGTGTGAGGGGAGAGATGGGAAATGAAGCACTCAAAGCGGGGTCCTCTAAAAGAAACCTAGTTAGGTACAGCCAGGTGTGATACGTGGCTTCTGTTGAATTGACAGTTGACAAAGATAGAGGAGAGAGAGAGGGATTGGAAATAGAGGGAAATGAGCAAGAAGTCCTCCAATGCCACAACGGAATCACAAAAGCAGAGTGAATAGAATTGCAGTGAGTGGGAACAGAAAGGAAAACTTGGTGAGTGGAAGAAGAACGTTCAAATCAATGAATGATAAAGCAAGAGCAATATGCTACAGACTCCACTACTGCCAGAGGAATAATTTTAATTAGGAGGGGAAGATGGATCATGTTGTTGTGGCTGTTGGTATTTTCTCTGCTCCAGACTGTGGAAATGAAGAGCACTCTGAAATGTTATCCGTCTGGTCCTGAAGGGATATCACACACACACACACACACACACACACTCACACACACACACAGACCACCTTGATATTCCGGAGGTAATGTCACACGGATAGCTAGATAAATGTTATCAGTCCCCTCCTCAGCCCCGGTCTGTTTCCTCAGGCATCCTCTGTTTTATAGCAACTGCAATAATGACACAATCCCATACTATTATTATACAGTTTTTATGTGTGTGGGTATGTGTGTATGCCCTGTTTGCAGCCATGCTAGGATGCAGAACATGGTTTGGTAACAGAAGGAGGAATGTGTGACTGAACAGAAACATCTCTCAGCCTGTCAACCTTCATAAAAGCTCCCAATGGTACTCTGTGTGTGTGCGTGTGTGTGTGTGTGTGTTTCACATTGGGAAGTCATTCTCAAGATAACATTGTTGATATATGTGTTTGGATAGGACTCTTTGAACACTCAACACTGTTGCATGTTTCAGTTGGTGATTAGAAGTAGGGGGTTTAAGAGGGATGTCATCAGCCTCGTTTGCACAATGAGCATAGTGCATGGCTCTGAAATATCAGTAGCCCCCAACAGGTGCAGCTGTGCCGTGTTTTGGCTGCTACGCGACTTCCAGAGCTGGTCGCGGCTTTTGACAAAGCTTGTGATTCCACCAGACGCGCTGCACAGCATTTCAGAAGTGTCTCTCTCTGTGCTGTGTGTTGATAACACCACGGCGCTGTCCGTGGTGCTGAAGTAGCAGATGGATTTTTTAACTGTTTCTCTGAGTCAGAATTCCTCTACAGTCCAGCTTAAATGTGTTATGTATCTGCATATATATAAACACATATGTGTATTGATATAGGTTTTATTTGAAGAAGTGCATTGATTGTAAGGAACAAAACATGTACTTGGGGGGGAGGGGCGTCAGCGATTGTTTGATCCCCTGGCCACGGGAATGCAAACAACCTTCCTCTGCATTTTCTGTCAGCCAGGACAAAGCTGGAGCGTTATGGTTTGGAAGGCTCAGATGAGGTGTAGAATGACTTGTGGCCTTCAGGCACATTTATCAAGCTCTCAAAAGACACAGAATCGGAAAAGAATACGTCACTCAAATTCAGGAGAGAAAGAGAGAGGAAGGCGGAGATTGACAGACAGAACTGCAGAGGGAGACAGGCAAAGGCAGAGGTCTTTTGGATTGCAGGCAGACCCTGTCAGTCCCATAGAGCTGAAGGAACGAGGGATTTGTTTGGCAGACAGAGGCTGGTATGTACTTTTAAATTAGGGTATCATTAAAAATATAGTTCTCAGTGTTTGTGCTCTCTTTGGGCAGTTGTATGGAGAGTAGCATCGGCTTGCATGACAGTGTCGGACCAGCTTTGTTTTTGGTTACGCCGTGGAGTGTGATCACACATAAAAACACAAACACTGGAGTACCTTGGTAGCCGAGTGGTTACAGCTCTTGTCATGTATAACAACAACATCCTGGGTTTGATTACAGCATTGGGACCTTATTGCATGCCATACCCCTCTCCTTCCCCTAACTCTACACTGCAAAATAAATGTAAGAAAAGAAAAGAAAAACACAAACACAGACTTATCTCTGCCCTGGGTTTAATCAAGTGTTTTTTCACTGCAAGATGACGCTTGGCATTTGTCCCTTGATTGTGACTCTTTGTCAGTTAGTGTGTAGTTTCCTAAAATCAATCATCTGAACAAGAACACTAAATGGTAAACAGATAAAGATGAAAGCGGAAAAGGAAACTCCATTGTGTGTGTGTGCATGTCCGATTGGGTTCCTATGGTAACTGTCAAGAGATAGCTGCTCCTCTGTGGATATCACTCCACTTTACTCAACGAGAAGAGTCCGATAAGAAAAGGAGAAGAAAGGACACAGAGAGGAAAAGAAATGAAATGAAAGTTTGATAAGGAGCAAAGAAAATATTTGTTTTCTTCTGATGACAGCAGCAGATTGAATACTACCCCACTCCTCATTTGTGTGTGTGTGTGTGTGTGTAGCCTGCACTGACACGGAGCTCCACAGTCTGGCTGCAAGACTAAAGGACTGGTTCGGTGTTCTCCACCTCGACGCCAACAGAGACCTCAAATCCTCTGACAGCTTTGACTCCACCACAGGACGTGAGTACATCACCCCACAAAATGTGTGTGTGTGTGTGCAGCCCTTTCCTGTTGAACAGCCACACTGTTCTGTCCTCATGAGAGCAGCTGTTGACAGCGACCCTGGTCTGTTCTCTGTAATGTCAACATGTCTGAACATATGTCAGCTCTGCCACCACATGCACTCAGATCTCAGTGTGAAGATTTTCTGCAGTTCAAAAATTCCATTATTTTTTTCTCTCTCCACCGCTTTCTCCTCTAGACTTTGACACCAGCATCTTGCCCATCTGTAAGGACTCACTGGGCTGGATGTTCAACAAGCTTGACATGAACTTTGACCTCCTGCTGGATCAATCAGAGCTAAGTGCCATTTACCTGGACAAGTATGAGCTGTGCATGAAGCCCCTCTTCAACTCCTGTGACTCCTTCAAGGATGGCAAGCTGTCAAACAACGAGTGGTGCTACTGCTTTCAGAAACCTGAGGGTGAGGATGAGGAGAGGATTGATTGAAAAACTGATTGCTTGAAACTGACATTTAAATAAGAAGGACAAAGGCAATAATGACATGTAAGCAGCTAAACATTGTTTAACTAATCAAAAGAGAAATATAATTGATGAAAATGAATTACTAATCTAATAAGAAAACCAATATAGTAGATAGATATTACATTTACTGGTACCAGTTAATGTGCACTGTGCACTTTGGTCCGTTAAGCGGATGATGGATTGAAGAGGATACAGAATAAATTCAGGCAGTGACTGAAAGTCAGTAGCCAATGTGAGGACTGGGGCAATTTAGGAGAATGCATAAAGGAATGAAAAGGGTGACCAAAAACATCTATAATATGTTAGAGTAGAAACAGACATTTCAGTCAAATAATTCTGGTCTAAAAACAAGCTCTAACAATGTACCTGTTGTGAATGCTCTCTTGTTGTAGGACTGCCCTGCCAAGCTGAGAAGAGCAGAATCCAGAACCAGAGTCGAAGGAAGAGCCTCATAGGTCAGTCTGGATGATTGACAGCTGTCAGTCACTAACTCCTGTCTGAGAAACCAAAAGCACACATTAGCATGACAAATGTGATCCATTTTTAATAGTTACAACCAGAGAAAAATAAATAAGTAGCAATAAGTACACACACACAAACATACACTGTAAAGCAACCTTTCATATTTTGTACACACATGTACCAGCTCACAAGAAAACAGCTTGAAAAATGAGCTTGGACTGGGTCAAATGAATGTGTGTGTGTGTGTGTGTGTGTGTGCGTGTGTGTGTGTGTGTGTGTGTGTGTGTGTGTGTGTGTGTGTGTGTGTGTGTGTGTGTGTGTGTGTGTGTGTGTGTGTGTGTGTGTGTGTGTGTGTGTGTGTGTGTGTGTGTGTTATTGGAAATGACTGCTTCTCTCTAAGCAGGATGTATAGTTGTTCACCTTCACAGCAGTAATTGATTGTTGATGCACTGGAACTTTGGTCACCACTACAGCACATGTAACCTCTGCTGAGGAGGGATCAGATGTTGCCCTTCTCAGTATTTCTGTCAGTTTAATGTTCTCCACCCTCTCCCCCTTCTCATATGGCTGTTATCTTTCTTTATCTAACCTTCCCCCCCCCCCCTTTCGTTCCTTTCTTTCCTGTCCATCTTTAGGCTTTTATATTCCCCGCTGTACTGAGGAAGGCTACTTCAAACCAACCCAGTGTCATGGCCGCACTGGCCAGTGTTGGTGTGTGGACAAATATGGCAACGAGATTGCTGGCTCCAGAAAACAAGGCAACCCGAACTGCGGTAAGACCAAATCACAGCCACACACACAGGGCAAACTGACACACCCACACATACACACATATCACTTACAGCTAAACAAGGGGTTTGGTTGTGTTGTGTTTGCCCTTATTGGCTCCCATTTGTCTAGCTGCCTTTTAGAGCTAATGCTTTAATCCAGGTGGACTGTCTTGTATCTCTCTTTGTAATCTGCTGCTGCTACAGACGAGCTAAAGCTTCTCTTTAAAACATGACGTACCACTGAAACACTTACAGTACCACGATTCCAAATTTGTTCTATTATTTCTTTGCCTGTCTGTCTTTATCGTTACCGGTATCTACGCATCAGTTATCATTTAGGAAATAGATAACAATAGGCATGCCTCTGAAGCCAGCTTGTTTACTATGAGTCAAATGTCTGATTATATCTGCCTCTGGTACTCTGCTCATGTAGTTTTGATAAAACACTAGCGTCTTCAAGTCAAGTCGGAAAATCTGTCACACAGCAGAGAGCAGTGTCAACAGATTTGTTATACACATGAATTTGTAGTAGTGTCAAAGTTGCACCTTTTAGAAAATAATAAATGCTTAAACCTCTGGCTGATGTTGGCATCCAAGAAGATGCATTTAGACAAAGCATATATATAATTGAGTGCTTTGATATGTCAAAGTCATAGTTAACAAGCCAGTGGTGGGAATTCAAAGGGAATGCTCAAAAAGCCAATAGAAGCACTTTGCTGCAAATCAATGGCCGAGGGATTTCATTGTTGGGAAAAAACAAAAGAACAATAATTAGCCAAAAAGGATACAGGCAGATATACTGATTACCAATCAAACAGCCAGCTCACAGTCACAGATTACGGCTCACTCGAATGCCAGTCTAGTCCAAAGCCAGTAATTGCAGCTTCCAATATTGATGAGGTGTCTCTCCTGCGCCACATACACACACACACTCTCACACACACACACACACACACACACACTCTCTCTCACACACACGCACACGCACACTAACAGCAGCAGTCTTTTGTCTCCGATCTAACAAGCTCATCTAACTCAGGCTGGAGCAGCCTGAAGTTCTCCCGTTCAGCCTTGCATAGAACAAACAAGTAGCAATGCAGCAGCTCTTTGCTTGATAGCCTAAACACAAGTACATCAAACTGGTTTTAACACTGTAAGTGCCACTCAATCAGAGTACTCTTGTACCCAAGTGTAAATAGATTTTTTTTGAAAATGGAGATTCCCAATTTCACAAAATGCTGGAGGCACTGCTGAGATAATGACTCCTGTTTGCACTATAGTCACACAAAGTGCAACACCAGTGCCAAACAACATTCAACATAAAAATCTGTGCAGCTGTAACTTGATTTAACTGAGTTTAGCCAGACACAACTAAAGCTGGCCAACACATTGTTGTGTGGAGGAATGACGGACGGAGGTTTGTGTCTACTTCTTCTTCTCTTCTTCTACGCTACCATTTATTGTCTTGATCAGAGATCAGAATATATATACTGGTCGGTCATGACTATATAATTATAGTTGGCTTGCCATGGTTGGCCCTGACTAAGATTCTTCAGCCATGCTAGTGGCTTTTTAAGGCTCCACTTATGTCCAATGATACCAGGAGTGAAATGCTAACACATCTAATCATCTTACACTAAACACAAAGTGCAGCTGGAGCAAATGGGAATTTCTTTAAATGTTTTAACAATTATTTTATTTTGGACCTGATGATGGCGCTGGATGAAAAGCTAAATGAAATTACAAAAGGTATTGCAATTAATGCAAAATTTGACAGTGATCCATCCAACTGTTTTTCGGCATTTCATTAAAAAAAACATAATGGTTGTGCTGGACAAGTCACTTTGTGCACAGGGTGACCATGAGCCCCTGGACCCACACTACTTGATCTACGGCGTAGAGTCACACGGTACATAGACTCTGTTACACAGGACTCCCTATGTGCTTCTAACCGGTATGTTTGTGTGTGTTTGTCAATCTCCCTAAAGATGAGGACCAGGAGACATCAGGGGATTTCGGCAGCGGCGGTGCCGTCATTCTCCTGGGCGACCAGGAGGAGGAGCCATCAGAGAGCGGCCAGAGCCGGCAGAAGAAAAGACGGGGACGGATTCACCCCCGAGGAGCCATCGAAGACGATGAGGACGGGGAAGACGATAAGGATGACGAGATTGGCTACGTTTGGTAGCTTCGCTCCATTTTATTCTGCCATCAGCCGACCAGGAAACTCAGCACAGATCTGAAGCCATTCCAATGTCTCCTCCTCCAGTTACTTTGGCAGCAGTCCATCTTTTGGCTCCCGAACTTGCTCTTGTGATCTCTTTCCCTTTTCCATGTCTCTCTCTTCAGTGAACCTCATCCGACCTCTTCATTTTCAAGTGTTTCCTTTTTAGATGGAAAACAGAGATCATATTATGTTTCAACAACTGTCAAGACCTTGTCAGATTTCTGCTCAAGCTGTCCACTTTCTGCCGCTGCCTTCCCCCAAACCTGCCATCTCTAACCTCTTCTAACATGGACTTGCTTCTCTATTTTCCCAATTACTTTCTTTCTCCTATTCTGTCCCTCTCTCCTATGTCTGTACGTCCATGTCAGAGCCTCTGGTCAGTCTGTGAGTCCAGATACATAAGCTGATGTACTGGATGTAAATATGTTTCCTCCAGGAAGGCCAGATTGTGGATTAAACCCTCCCTGTTTATTTTCATGTTCTGTGTTCCTTCCAATGTTCAAAGATGTTCCCATAACACGCTCCCAGGCTCTGAGATGCTCACTCTGTTATTTCATGGAGGATTGTAAATTATTTAATTGTTGATCTTGAATGTCCCAGCAAGCCCAGAAAGCAATGAGATAAATGATGTATTGTCGTTGTTGTTGCATGTTTCTCATCGTGTTTCTGTAAAAGAGAGATTTACCTGGCCAGGTCTAGCTCTATGCATCTCAAACAGAAAGTGATGCCTATTGGCTGCTACAATACTTTGTTGCTATGTTGATGCTGTCTAGTGTCTTTTTGGTTCTTCTCCCAATCTCAGGAGGTAGGAAGTGGCATTGTAGAGCGGTAGCATTGTAGAATAAGCGAACCACAAGGCCTACAGTCCAAACTTATGGCGTTTCGGCCAGCTGTTCTTCTACTAATTGGTCGGTAGGGCTTCTGAGGCTGTTTGGCTGTGAATAGACACTAGAGGAAGAAGCTGCTCCTGAGCTGGGAGGACACATGAAGTCGGGCGAGCAGAGAAGAGGCTCTGTTCTGCCTCCCAACACTGGATATGTTCGTGATTTAAAATTGAAATCCTCACCATGTCAACTAAGTGAACTTTTATTTGTAACTTTGAACATTTCAGTAAAGTGGCACTTTGGGTGTCTTTTGAACCTTACAGTTCTGTGTCTATGTGTCTCTTGTTCTCCTCATGTTTAATTTTCAGCATAAGCCTCACATTTCATCATATTTCACCAAATCATAATGAAATAAAAACACATCTCTTTCCTCACTGTGAAACCACAAACACTTATATATGAGTTGCTCGTGCTTTTTGGTTTTATTTTGTCTAAAGCTCGGGTTTCTCTGCAGTAGAACAATCACAGCCCTCCATCATTTCTGACCTTTTCCAACCTTGAGAATGAAGTCCCTCCTGTTCGAAGCAGACATAAATGGTTGCAGCAAAACAATACTCAAATCACTTGCCTTTGAGAGAGGGGAATCACAAAGCCAGCAGTATCCAAAATAACATAAAAGCCTAATGAGTGTTTTTGTAATATCACTGGCTAATGGAACAGATGACCCCACTGGCTTGTAACAGCCTACTCAGCACTTTGAAAACACATTGTAACAACAGTCAGAGGCTAAGAATCTTCTGGCTTAAAACAGCCTATTCAGCAGTTCACAACACACTCTGTCAGATACAATAGACAATGGGCTTAACTATGTGCATCAAATTATGCCAGAAGCCGTGGAGGGTGTATAATCATCCACATCTGGAACATTGGCTTGTGCAACGTCCTATTCTGTCATCAAACTACATGACAAAAGCTATAAAGAAAAGGTCTCATTCGTCCATCTTTCATCACTTGCAGTGTCTGCTGCTTTTTTCCTTGCTTTGTATCCACCTTACTCCTCAACTTCCATGTATTATGGGCTTGGTTACTCCTTTCACTGAAGCTGCATCTGTGAGAGTTTGCAGACTATTCAAGGTGTCTTCCATTTTTCTTTTATTTTAAAAGAATATTAATTATGTGGGAACAAGGGCTATTACAACTTGAAGGAAACGTTGGCCAATTTTTGAATTACGTTTATCTTTCCTATTAAGTTAGATGTGAAGATCGATACCATTCTCACATTTGTTCATTAAATATAACGTCACCACCAGCAACCGGCTAACTTAGCTTAGTACAAAGATCAGCTAGTACCAGTCAGAACGGCAGAAGCCTGCTACTTATCATGTTATAACTCTTTTCCTGTCTCTCTCCTCCTAGTTCTAGCTAAGTTGGCATATAGCCTTCTACTTTCCGTACCTGCAGCAGTCACCAGTACAGTGAAAGGGAGGACCGGAGGTTGCACCCATAATTCACAAAATGTACGACAGGGCCAGGAACGATGTATTAAAATAATCTAAATTCCAAAGTTTTCACATTTAGATGGAAGTTTGTTTTTCCTTCTAACTTGTAACT
Organism: Cyclopterus lumpus; assembly: GCF_009769545.1. NCBI lineage: Eukaryota > Metazoa > Chordata > Actinopteri > Perciformes > Cyclopteridae > Cyclopterus > Cyclopterus lumpus. The sequence goes on along the minus strand of NC_046975.1, from coordinate 12,305,842 downwards.
TCAGCCACCACGAGACACATCTACACACCAGCGCCACTTACAAACCTTTTCCTCACACACTCTCTCTCTCTCGCTCTCTCTCTCTCTCTCTAATTATTGTTTCTATTTCCTTCCTCTCTCCCACTCACTATCCTAGATTGAGTTCCATCTGCATCTCAGCAAGCGAGCTGCGTTGTTGTGTTTTATCCTCAGGGCCCTTTTTCCCTCTATTTCATTTCTCTATTGCAGTTTTTTTATTATCCACAGATGTCTTGGGGTATCCTCCCAATGGTTCTGGGTCTCCATGGAGACTGGTGATTGGTTACGACAAGGGGGGAGTTTGCGTCAATTGGTGTCAAAATGGAGCAGCTTGATGAAGTTTGCCATTTAATGTGAAATAGTGTTGTTTGGTCCTAGCTCCACTTTGCTAGATGCTGTCTGCCTGTCGCTTGGTAGCATACAGTTGGTTTTCACGTATATTCAGCTAAAAACAGCCGCGTGCCATTGCTGAAAACAATAAACCAAATAAAACAATAAACCAAAACAATAAACTGAAAGATAACACTCTATAATGGTGTGGGAAACTGCAGAGTCTACAGATAATACACTGTGGGTTTGTAATAGGAGCCATTAATAATATAACAATATCGATTATAGTGGCTTTAAAACTGTTATCTTCCTTCACTCAAAGCCATCTCTGATTATAAAAAGCTTTAACTTATCCTGCATCATCTTAATATTTTGTTTAGACCACTTAAATAAAAAAAGACCAGGCAGCAAAGGAAGTCTGTTCAGTTTCATCTAAATATAACTCCACCTGCCAGGATTTCCACTTTAGCGACTGAAAAGTACAAGTGGCTCTCTTCAGGGTCCAAAGTGCTGCTGGTCCTTCCAGGTAGGTTTCATTCTAGCTGTTTGATCAAGGACCGATTTAGACCTGCAACCACAGGGGAGTGCAAGTAACTACCTAACAGAAAGGAAATCCAGCAGTGCTTCAGGGCCCGAGGACCAGATTTTAGGATCACTTGTCTAAAGCCTGCCTATGTAATTGGCAGAGACATTGTAATAAGTAGGGATCATCTCTCCCTAATCTGTCACAGCCCACCACTTCTTTCCACTCTCTTTCATGCTCGGCTGCTGCTGCACCAGCCAGCTTGGTGAGCGCTTGAACAGATCAGACACCCTCCTGACCCCCTTGTGGAGGTTTCTCGGAGCATTCGCTTCGATGTGGTTGCCAACACTATTCTAAATTTGCACATTTAAAGAGAGATCATACCGGTGTCGTTAAAACTCTGCCAGTGTGGTCCCTCTGATAGCACTAAATTGCTGGGTGTAGCCCTCTGCTAAATAAATTAAACCGGAAACAACTCATAAGCGGTTCCAGTGGCTTCACTCCTGTCAACAGTGATAAATTAAATTGGAACTTCTAGGTGAGCATTCAGGCGAGACCAAACCACATTAAAAGGTGTCACATTACCCTCACACAACTAAATGCATTTACCTATTTGGGTTTCTAATTCATTTTCCCCCTATCTGATTGTTGCTGCTCCACCTTGTCCACCAGGAGCTCTAATGCTGTTACCTCTGTGTTTTCTCTTGAAACAATTCCATTATTTTCATGCAACTCAAATGAATGTATAAGCCCAGTGTGTGGCACCAGTGCCCTCTGTTGGTCTGATCCTGGCTTTGAGTAGAGGACCAGTTCACACTAGTTGGTTCCATGTGAATTAAAAACACTGCTCTGAGGGGAGCCTGGTGGCTTATGGGGTTTAAGGAACCAACTGGCCCCTGTTTGAGTCTGGCCATGGACCTTCATCATACACTATTTATCTTACTCTCTCCTTTTATTTCCTGTCAACTCTCCAATAAAAGAATAAAAGGCACCCAAAAAATACAATTTATATGGATAATATATTTTATTTATTGTCATTATCATAGTACAATGTAATTTATTTTTGTAAATATCTATTTACAATTACATAAATGTAGTGGTTATGATGGAATTAAACACATGGTCAGAGTTATAGTTTGCATAAGAAAGGCACTGCATGATGATGAAACAGCACGCAGGATCAACATGTTTCATACAGTGTGTTTCTTGTTTGGAAGGGAAGACCTTCCTGTCTTGGTTTTGTATAAAAAGCTTTGGGGTTTGGCTGTAGATTAAAGGCACTGGACTCAAATGTGTACATAATGTTTGCTACTCTTCAGGAAATTCCATGCTTATCCATTTATAATAAAAGAAGCAGATTTAAACTGCACCGCCAACAGCATCACTGCATACTTTTTTTAGAGGCTGAAAAGCTCCACGTCAGTCAGGTGGAGCTCGGAGCTGCTGGGATTCTCCTCTCACCAGCGATTACTCTGAGCTGCAACTTCTAGATCCATGATCCGCGGTAGTCGCCCACTAGCACCACCCTCCAAGTATCCAGGCTTCACTGCAGGTGTATCTGACAGCCTCCTCTTGCTCCTGTTTAGGTCTGGATAGGAAGATAAACAATTAAATCATTTTCAGGAGAGGGTATGAAAAAGAAAAGGTGGAGGCCATCAGATTCTCACCAGAGATTGCCAATAACATCTTGCGTCTGGCTCCAAAGGTGGAGATGCCCACTTCCTTCAGATCCTCATCAGATAGAGTGAGGAATGTCTGGTAGTCAATCTGGATGAGTACAGATAGCAGTTCCATCATAATAATCATTCATTCATTCAAGCTTCTATGTTTGTGTCTATCCACTTGCAGTGACATATTTTTGGGCTCAGCGGGCTCAGAGACGGATTCATTGAAAGCCTCTACATAAGTTTACCTCTTGTTGTTCAAACACGTCAATGTATTTAATGAGGCCAAGTTGGCTGAGCAGCTCAGGCAGGTCGTCTATCATGTGGGGGGAGGGGCTCCGCTGACTGCAGGTTGACGCCCTCCTTGATGAGCACACACCTTCGAAGTAGCTGCTGCTGCTGCCTGGGAAGCTCTCCGCTAGACATCAAAGGTCAAAGTTCAGAGGAAAATGTTAACGGTGGAAGAGAGAAAGTGACACACACTGTTTCAAACAAATACTTACAGGGTTTGTCATTCCTGCTTCTATTCATTGAGGATGCAAATGCAGGGAAGGAGGAGGTGGATGAGGCGAAAGTGGTCGGGGTGGATGAGGGGGAGGAGGAAGAGGAGGAGGAGGAGGAGGAGGAGGATGGGACAGGAAGGGATGCCGATGTGGAGCCACATCTGTCCCTCCAGTTGTCACAGTTGCTCCCATTAAACATCTTTCCCATCTGAGCAGCCCATGACTGGAAGGAGACAGAAATTGTAATAGCATTAAATATGAACTACTTTTCCTTTCATGTGGAAACATTCGACAGCAGCACCGTGTACTTCTGTCACTATCCCTTTCTTCCATCTCTCCTCTCTTTGTCAGGGCTAGAGGTCAAACAGTTTCAAGTGATCACATGTTCTCAAGTGTAACGGGGGTTTTAGTGGACATAAGACATCAATAGATCCAAAGATTTAATAAGGAAAGCTCATTGGCCGATGTGGGCTGACCTGTGGTAGTAGCACTCTCCCACTAGATATTATCAATGCAATGGGCATAGCGAATGCTTCCTTTCATCTGTCTGGGGCTAAGAAGAAGATTATTGGAGGAAGGCTCTTGTTCTTATTAACCTAAGTGAGTCTGCTTCTCTCTCACAGGCTACAGAGCAGTCACAGAGTGGTCGTTCAGGAGGCGTATAAAGAGCCAGGGAGAAGAGCTGAGACAGCTCATTTAAACAGGCTGCTGAGGAGTGGCTGTGTTGACATATCAAGCACCAGGTAAGTGAGCATTCAAATCGGCAGTGCTTACCACACAGTGAAGATAAGTGCTTTAAACTGTTAGGGAGCATTACCACGCACTGCAACTAAAAAGTGCTTTTGCAGCTCAAAAGTTCAGCAAAAGTCAAGCTTCGCAGCAAAAATTAACAATCAAAATGAGTCATGCTAAGTCGGGTGTCCATTTGATTTCAGTTTGTTAAACAAGACAGTGAGTTAGTGTGATGCTCATTTGGACCTGTTGCTGGCTATTGCTGATGCTCAGGTAGGGTTTGTAGCTGCGTCGGCTGATGTTGCGGAGCTCCTTGATGGCCTCGGCCGGCATGGACTTGGAGAAGCCGAGGCCACTCCAGGTGTCAGTGGGCGTTTGGACCTCTGTGAGCACAGGCTTCCTCTGCATGGCTGACATAACATACAGACACACACAGAAGGAAAAGTCTGACTTAAAACGTACATTTACTGAATTTTTTGTTAAACTTAGGGGCAGCTGACTTAAGCAAGAAATGTAACATATTGTCCCCTTGCGTGTTAGTGAACAGTAGCAAACACAGAGTGATATCAGCATTCATTTTAGAGTCATGTTTCTGTCCACTTTCTCGTTCTTTCAGCAGCTTTGCTCCCGGCCTAATCCTGAGAGGAATATATGGCTCTTTACCTGTTGAATGTTCCACTATGTTCACCTACTAGCCACTAACTGTGTGCTGGACAGGTAACACACAGTGGGTTTATCAGAGTGTTTTGCTAAAAGCAGCTTACTGTTGCGACTGGAAACGACGCTGATTAGCTACGAAGTTACATAAAACCAAAACAATGAGCTGAAAGACACTAAAATGCTTTGTGTTGAAGGAAACTGCAGTCGAGTAATAATTCTCTGTGGGTTTCACACTATGAGCATCACCCACATTACACATACTCAATTGATCCATTGTTAATTTAGAAATAAAGAGCATCTTTAGAATGAACAAACTTTGTCAGAATGCTTACAAGCTGCACTAGAGTAAAAATGTAATTCACACAACAAATGCATACTGTCAGTCTCAGTCAGTCCATCATGAAAATGCATTGCAGGTTTTCCACGTCTCCTCTGAATTGGACGAGCTGGGTTCAGGTGTTAAATAATAAATCACAAACAATGCTTCTCCTTGCCAGTATCTGGGATACTAAATAAAATTAAAATGGCTGAGACAGATACACCCTCTTACTGTAAATGACAAACCCGGGCCTCTTCAGTAGGACAGGAAAAAAAAAAACTGCAACAGCACTCCAAATATTGCGATATCAATAGGATTATAACTAGTAGTATAACTGCTTTTCACTTGTGTGGTATGTGTGTGTTTATGTGAGTAAATGTCCCATTCATATACTGGCATATGGGTGTCCTAATGACTGTGAGGCAGATGGCACATTCAAACTGCTAATTCATAATCCCATAAAGCAACACTGAGGGAATTTAGTACCATTTGGCTACAGATCTTCCCAGTATCTCTCATTCTGCATGATGGATGGGATGAGATACTGTGTGTGTGTGTGTGTGTGTGTGTGTGTGTGTGTGTGTGTGTGTGTGTGTGTGTGTGTGTGTGTGTGTGTGTGTGTGTGTGTGTGTGTGTGTGTGTGTGTGTGTGTGTGTGTGTGTGTGAGTCCATGCATGTGTGCTTATAAGGGCACACACACAACTGTGTCTGCATGCATGTGTGGGTTGTCTACATTGTGTATATGCCCCGTGTGAATAAGGTGGGAGTGCCAGTGCTATTCTATTATAACTTTGGCACAGTGCAGCCCATAAACAGGCCCCCTTCATCAGTTGTCTTGGCAGTGAACAGCACTGAAACGGGCCCCCCTATCACAAGCCTGCCTCTGCTCGGGATATTAATGTGTTGCCTCCATAACATACTTGAATGAACTCAATAAGCAACTTCATCTTGGGTAATCATATGATATTTTTGCACTTTTCGAACAAACTAAATCATTTATTTGATTTAGTGTTGTTTGAGGAGCTAAGTTCAAGTCCATTCTGGGCTCTGTTCAGTTCCAAAAACAACAGCTTGGGTGTATATAGGTGGCTGTTTGACAAGCAAAACAACAATATACAGTAGACATGTTGGGCCAAATTCCCCTGGAAAATGTGTTTTAATATATCTCTGCAGAATACAGCAACTAGATCAATAAAGAAAATAAATGTTTGCTTAGCAGTGCCCTGATTGCTGCTGCAGAAGCCTGTGCAGAGCCCTTGAAACCACAGGACAGGAGGAAATATTAAACATTTAGCAGCACTAACCTCTGGTTGCCAGCAGTTTCTTCCTCTCATAGTCATAATCCTACAAAGCACAAACAAAAAAATAGAGAGGGTAAATAATGTATGAAATTAATTTTTTTTTTCCCTCTGGTTGCTGAGCACAGGCAGGGGGAACCCAGCACTTCCTGCTGTCGCAGTTAATCCTCCACACAGTAACCTTTGAGAGTGAGCAATGAGAAATACAAAGGGAAGCAAGCAAACACAAAAATAAATTCTCAAAATCAAATTGCATCCGGTTCAGGGTTGTGCAAATCAATATGTCACATCACAAAAAATGTGTCCTGCTGTTTCAATCTATCTTGTCTTCTACGCGTTGATACAAAGAGGTTTGAGATGTTAAATACTGTGTCCTCTGTCTCTCTCTCTCTCTTACACCTCCTCCTCTACAAGTCTCTACACCTCCAGTGTCATTACTCTTTCAGGGGTTCAGAAAGACTCGATTGTCTTTCTACTGAGCTTTAGTTGTAGCCAAATAAGGTTGTCCATAGATGCAGTGCATCTTTATGAGGAAACAGAGCTCACCGATTCCTGATTTTCCTCACCTCAGCCTTGGATGAGTCAACGCGAACATCATGAGCCATCGTCACATCTCTCCTCAGGCTGTTCCTTCGCTCACTCTTCCTTCCCTCGATCTCTGAGTTCAGCAATCTGGCACATTCAGGAGACAAAAACCCACAAACATAAAAACTCACACACAATTGAAAAGACATGGTCAGGTTAAACTGTGATGGCTACTTTGAGAGCTTATCAACATTTTCTTTCATGAGCAGCAAAACTACAGGAGGGTTTGAAAGACAGAGTTATGATGCTTTATAATTACGGATTATATTAAGGGAGAGCTGCAGATAAAAGGAAAATATAGATTTTCAGGTGTGTGTGTGTGTGTGTGTGTTAACCATGCTAAAGTCACTACAAACCTGCAGTGACTACCCATGCTCCATCTGGAGACAAAACCTTGGTCCCCTTTAGGTCAACCATTAGGCTGTGACTTTGTTTGGATTTTTAGGTTCATGGTTAGTTAAATGTTGCATCAGGGCATTCATGTGAGCCAACACAAAGACCTCACAAGTCACAAAAACAGCTGTTGTTTCCAGTGAATGCTCACCTGTATGTTAGCGCCTGCCCTGTTGAATGGCGTCTGCCGTGGTTGAAAAGCTTGGTCATTTCAGGACCCTGCAGACTCCCCCTGCGTCCCATCAATCCCACCCGGCTGAGGCTGCTGACTGCATCACACATCTCAAATGATGACATCACCCCAACCTTAGTACTCTCATCCTCTGATTGGCCAGACTGGTCCTCATTTTCTAGGATCTGAAGGAGAATTTTGGTGCTTAGCGTTGATTTATTTTAACGGTTTATTCATCAGAAAGGATTGGTTTTCTACTGAGACTGTAATACTGTACTGTATTAAAAAACCTTCTCCAGCGGCCGGCTGTCTGTTGCCTTCATTCCAGTCCTCCCCTCATCAGCAGCGTGAGGGATGAGACCTGGTGGAGGTGACGGGCGGAGCTTAGTACCAGTCAGCAGCTCTGGAGTGATAGCTGGCCCAGAACCTGAGCAAAAAGAGGGGACATGATAGTGCATGAAGATCATATTAGTTTGTACCACTGAGTTAAAATGGGAAACTCAAGTTTCCATCCATCCATCATAACGGTATTTTAAATGTGTGCATCAAACACAACCTTAATAGAACAAATTAAACAAATAGCTGATATAGAAACATTTCTGTATTGATAAAAGAGAGACTGCACAAAACAGTTATGAATACAGTATTTGCCATATATGATTATGTTGCACTTCTGGTGGCTTTTTACATTTCCCCATGGCATGCGGGGTACAAAGATATGTGAGCATGCTCACCCGGCTCGGAGAGACGAAGCTGCTGCAGCAACATGTTGAGCCAATAGTTGGCCAGCCCGCTGCTGGCTAGCGTGGGTTCAGGGGTCATCTCGGTTACCTTGGCAGTCTCACAGGAATCCAACCCGAGGAGCAGACGGCGGGCCTCATAAAGACAGGAGATGTTCCTTTCTAGACCTTTCACCACCGCTGACTGATAAATATATAGAGTGGTACATCAGTGTTCAACACACCACAGTATACAAGACTACAGGGGACAGTAGTTTTGCATTCAAAATCAAAGTGAACATTGTACAAATATTTCAGAGACATGTCTTATTTAATCCAGTGTGTATAAATGAAGCCATCACAAGCTCTATAGTGTAGTCGTATTTGAAAGTGAATTTTAAAAGATGAGACACTTTAATTTAAGACAGGAGCGACCTGATTCTAACAAGGACAAAGCAGCAAAACAGCAACGTTCCACTGATGAAGTCATACCTTGCTGGTCTGTTTTACTTTGGGCTTCACACTAATGAAGACTCCCAGGTTTTGCATCATCTGAGCCAGTTTACAAGAATCTGCCTCCCCATCTTCGCGTATGTCAAACATCAAACACACAGGCAGACAGTCCTAGATGTGCATACGAAGACACATACATACGAAGAATGTCAAACAACAACAGATTAAGAAAACACAAATACAAGAAAGGAATATATATTTTGACACGTACGCACTTGCTACCTCACATGATTGTTCCTTATTCAATTCTGTGCAAACAAAACAAAACACCACGACTGTACCATGAGCTGCTGCCGAGCCAGGCACACTCCGTCGGGGCTGCCCTGGATGAGCAGTGACGGGGGGCTCTGAGGAGCACTGAGGTCTGGTAGGATGATCTGGGTCTGGGTCTGGTGCATGACGCTCAGGAAGTGAGCTCCGTTCTGCCCCAACAGGAAGAGATGCTGCTGGGATGTGACATCCATCTGGCTGCTCACTGTGCCGCCTGTGACCTCTGACCCCAGCAACAGATCCATCAGGATGCAGGTTGCCTTCTGCCAGGTGATGATATATACATACATGACATCATTTAGACCTTATTCTGATGTGCCTAAACTGTGAAGTGGCTTCAAGTTGACTCTTAAATGTTTGACACCAACCTTGACAGCAGCTGCGTTGCCCTGCAGGCCCCAGACGGTGCAGCAGCTTTCATAGAAGTTGGGTTGTGCCTGTGGATGAGATGGCACGGCCCTGAAGCTCACACTGACCCCCAAAGTCTGCGCTACTTGCTGGATGAGCGGGGAGCCTGCATCTGGCACAGCCTGGGGCACCAGGCTGACTGGGAGGTCAAAGGTCAAGGACAATGGCTGCAGATCCTAGGACAAGAAAGATTGGATGGAAAACAAGGGTACGAGTGTGATGGAGAGAAGACAGAGAGAGAGAGCAGAGGGGTAAATAAAGAGATGTGGGACAGACGGTGGCTTTTTGACAAATATACCTGTCTTCATTGTGCCAGACTTTCTATTAATCATTCTATTGATTGCTGTGTTGTGACCGGAGTGAAGAAATTGCGTTTTGAGACAAATAAATATTGATCCTTGGCAGTCTCTGCTCAGACTGTACATTGACCACTCACTCTTATCCTCCTCCGGGCTTCTTCCACTCCTTCTATGGGTCCAGCGATGGAGACCTAGTAGAAGTTGATAAACAAATGAATATTGAATTTAATTTGTCTTATATGTCAGTGGCTCTTACAATGCTGCTTTAGTGCATCATGCATTATAGATTGTTACCTGGTTGCTTTTCTCTCCCGTACCGCTGTGGCGGTTGGAGTCGGGGAAATGGATGTGACACGATGTGACCTCCATCACCTTCTTGATGTTTCCACCACCTTTACCAATCACGTGGGAGTGCTCTGTGTAGGCCACGTCCATCTTTAAAGTCACTTTGTTGACCTGGATTTCATATAAAACGCCATGTCATTTGTGCAGATTACTTTTCAATACTTAGTTTTACCTAACGATGTCATTGTCATGCCACTGGTGCCGATTCAACAGGAAAAAGATCCTGCCCTCATGCACACAGTAATTGCAAAGTCTCTACCTCCTCCAACTTAAACTTTATAACAAACAGATTTTCCAAAGAATATAGCAAAGAAGAAAACATGTAAAAGCACGCCATCATCTATATATTATCTGTGTAGACAAATTGGGATAATCAAGCACCACAGTCTCTCACCCTGGTTTCCAGCACTTCTAGTATCTTCTTTTTGGCTTCCAAAACATTGTCTCTCTTCCCTTCCACCTTCACATGTGGATCTAAATCAATGTAGGAGGTCAGTTAAGATTATATACATTTAAATCGCGTACAGTAAATGGACAATGGTAAATCAATGGAACATAGAAATATCTGCGACAGGAAGGAAACGAAACACAGAGCACTGATGTGGTGTCACCTTTCTTTGACTTGGCTCCAATCTTCAGCTTGGATGGCCATCTCACCTGAGTGTCAGTTTCTCTCATCACCTGTGGAAGCACACACAATGGGAGAGGGTGAGGATTTAAAGCTCTCATTGTATGCTACAAATCGCAACACATATCGGAACACACACATACACACATCCCGAAACACAGACGATCTCTTCGACCTCAGAATACAAAGCCTCATTTGCATTTCAAAGACGGCAATTATCACCTCCATAAACCCAGTAATCACTGGATGAATGGAACAAATGTTAACATGACGATGTTCCGACTGATTTCTAAGCAACCAGAAGTCTTTACACTAATGATCAGCTGTGGCCTTCACTGAGGAGAGCTGCTGGATTCTCTTTTACTTATATATAAAACACTTTCCTGTGTGGACTTCTACTTACTCTCTCAAAAAACTCCTCTCCTGTCTCACCGTCTCCATGCTTTGGAGCTGAAAGACACATAGCAAGCAAACAAATAAAAAACGAACAGACAGTTAAAGAGAGACTCACATTTCAAAATTCCTGCAGTGCGATTTATCACGTTGTGTTGGTCAGCAGCACAAAGTTCCTCTGTTTGCTGCACAAGTGTTCAACATCAAGCATGTGTGCAAAGTCAACATTGAACTGTTGACTTGTCTGAGATTTGCCAAGCGACTGGAACAAGAGGTTACCGGGAACATAAACAATTTTAAAAGGCCATCGCTTCACGGTGACATTTACAGGGTTGGGGGGGTGGGGGGGGGGGACAGGAACGCCCTCACACCCCCTCATCACTAGGGGTTACGCTGGCCAGAGCTGAGGAATGGGATGAGAACAGTGTGGGGTGGAGAGAGATGGCAGCGGTTGGTGGGGGGAAACCACAAATTAGCCTAGAGACAGCTAATCACTTCAATGGCATTTGCTGATGCAAAGACCTCCCACTTGACCAAAAAAACAATGCTAGAACAAGAAGTAATGTGTAAAAAAATATAAAAAATAGAGCACTCCTCAGCCTATCGTAGTGAGTGAGGTCTCAAGTGCAGTTTGGCAGCTTATCACCTGAAGGGATGAGATACAACCTTTACGACCTGACTCACGCACATTAAAACAGCCGACAGTTATCTGAGCTGAATTCGCTCCCGCTTTCCCATCGACAGTCTGTGTGAGGACAAACAGACACACGTCAGCTTCTATCTGCAGCAGTAGCACACACAGAAAGAGTTTCCCCGGTAACACAGAGGAGGCATTTGTCATAAACCTGCCGAGTGGCGATAACTAACGGAGACCGTTACCTCTGCTTCCCAGACAGGGAATGATAATAGCAAAAGTGACTTCTGAATGCATAAGCCATTGCAGGTCATACATCACGGTGATACAGCAACAGGGGTTGAGTGGATGGCAGTTACACCGATGGTGACAACAAGGACGCAGCCAGCTGGAGGCCCTGACAGACACACAGGGTCTGGTAGATAACAGGGGCTGTGAGGAAGGGCACGCAGGGACAGGGATCTGCCTCCCCATCTTGACGCATGTCAAACATCAGACACCCGGGCAGACAGGCCACACAGATACACGTAAACCACACAGAATGTGCGTGACATGAAATAGCTTCTGAAAACACACTTAAGGGGGAAGAGTGTGAGGATGAAGGTGATAACAGTGCCAGTGGAAAGCTATGGAGACTACGTGCATGGTATTGACAGTATTATGGACATCTCAGCTCACTCACCATACAACATGTTCTCCAGCTTCTTCCTGTCGATCCTGAATCTCTCCTCCACCCATTCTGGGTCCAGACTTTGCCCTCTTGCATTCTCCTGCACTTGCACAGCGCTTCTACCAACTTCCTGTTCTTCCTCATCCTCTCTGTCACGTTGGGCCTCGCTGGGCTCAGGCATCACTGCTGAGCCGGGTTCTACACTAGTTTCCAAGTCAGGCTGCCGGGGTGCTATGATGGCCGGGACCGGAGAGCTCTCCTCGGTGGTGCTGGTGGCCATAGCAGGACTGAGCCCCTGTCAGTGTTTGTGTGTGTGTGAGAGGAAGTGTGCATGTGTGTGACCAAGGAGACCAGCAGGGAGAGAGAAAAAAAAGGGGAGAGAGGGGCAAGAAACACCCCCTGTGTCTTTTCTATAAATCTCCCGCCCCCTTCACTTAATTTAGTACACAAATCTCACTCTTTCTCTCTCACCTCATGCTGTTCAAGGCTTAAACGGTTTTCTGTAATGGCCTTGCAGTGTGCAGATGTAGAAGGAGAGTCACTTATTTACATTAACAGAAACCATGTCTTCTCTATTTGAGGAGATCGAAACAGACAAACAAACTAAATCTACAACTTCAACTGAGGCTCAGTCTGCTCTGCACAAATCCTATGTGATCCTCAATTCAATGTACACAGATTATGTGGATAGATGGTCAAGGCCTATGATAAGAAAAGATACATATTTCACCCCCAACCCCCTCCACACACACACACACACACACACACACACACACACACACGACCCTCACACCAGCCCACACAGCTAACAAAATAAAAGGGTCATCCAGTTGGGTTCCACTGCACGCCTGTCCGTGTCTGCCCCCCTCTCCCATTCTTCTGAATGAGAAGTACGAGGGCTTGAGATTCCAGAGGTCGGGGTGAGGGGAGTGAAGGGGTGTATCGCAGCAGTGAGTGGTGTTTGTGTGAAAGCTTGCACCAATGCTTGGGAAAAGAAAATACTACATTAGAGAAGTACTGTATTAAAGTAATGCATTCATATTCTGAACTCATACATCTGAAACATGAAAAGACACTGCTTTAAAGTTATTAACAATGTGTTTATATGTTGTATGTTTTTAAAACCTTAATATGAAAAGTATAACTATAGATTTATAAAGTAGCATCCAATGAAAGTACTTAAGTATAGTATAAGTACCTATAAATTGTACTTCAGGAAAGTAATTGAGTAAATGTTACAACAGCTGCCAACAACAAGCAGGCAGCCAGAAAGTTGTAAACTCCAGTGTCAGGGGGAAATGGTTTAAAAGTTACCAAAATAAAGCAAATGGGATTTCAAAAATTGCTTAGCACTTAATAAGGCATCGCCTTGATTTAATTTTCCCAAACTCGAGAACTCAAGTAGAGACTAAAACATGGGTAAACACAAACTGCTCAATTAGTCATGTCTGGTGGGACTCTGCTTCCAGCTCAACTCTGTGTTTTCCATATTGCCCAGACAAATTTGGCCTCTGGCGAATCAGCGAATATCATTTGGCAGGGCAGAGAGAGATCTTTTCATCCAAACTACTGCAGGCTAGATTATTTGCCCAAAGAAGATGGTAAGTGAAAGACTTGATGACTATGTCACCATGGAAACTGGTCAAGAAGTGAATTATTCCAAGTTTAATCTGACTTTACAGCTGCAGATCTCCTCCCTTCAGCCCCCCTTTAGTCCCATCTGACTAGAAGAGCGTGTGTTTCCAGTAAGAATCGGGACATGCGTCACTGTTTGATCTATCGGCCAAGTAAAGAAAATCGTCCTGCAGGGTGACTGATGAGCTCTGGGGGGTGGAAATCTACACCGAACCCATGAGTGAATGCTTTATTCAGATAGATAGATAGATAGATAGATAGATAGATAGATAGATAGATAGATAGATAGATAGATAGATAGATAGATAGATAGATAGATAGATAGATAGATAGATAGATAGATAGATAGATAGACAGACAATAGATAAATCGAGATAGATAGATAGATAAATAGACAGACAGACAGACAGACAGACAGACAGACCAAGAAGTCTTTGAATAAATGGCAAAAGGTTGCTTAATTTAAAAACTGTCCCCTATCCATGCAGCCTGTACATATATATTTGATTATTTCAAAAAGAGAGATAAATACCTTATTAAGAGCACTCTCACCATGTGTCATCCAGTTGTCATCTTCTTTGTAAAGAGGAAATCAAATCTTTGTAATAAAAAAAGCACATCTTCTAAGCTACGGACGGCCATGGTCAAATCTTGTTTCACACGAAACTAAACTTTATTCATATAATTTGGTTGGCCTTGTCTAAAATACCTCCATCAGCCTATATTAGAACCACTTTGTGCTGAAAGAATGAAACATGTGAGACAGTCGTACCCCGTCATACCGCATAGTGGCGCTGTGACGCAGTGAATCAACTATTCAGACTCTCTGAGTTGCGTCATGTGAGACACTTCCGGGTCCTTTTCCGGTGTACGGGTTCATCTGGTTTAAGCTGCTGGAGTGGACGGACTGCTTACGCTGTTCATGGGTCCAGACGACCCTCCGAGGAAAATAAACATGCATTTTCGCTTAAGGCTGCTATAAACAAAGACTAACCATGTGGAGAGTTCAAGGTTTTGTTGGAAGAGGTGAGAGGAATTTTATTGACACATTCTATTTTTAACGTCACGTGCCAAGTTGTTTCATTAAGTAGCCTGTCACTATTACGAAATAAACAACAGTTATCGTGATACAGTGTGACGTTAGCTCTCAGTTGTTTTAAAATAACAGTGAAGTAAAATACTTTACATAAAACACGTTAGTTTCTTTCGCTAGTTTCTAACTTTACTCTCTAAGTGTAACTGACACCGCCCCCCCCCGGTTTATTTTGGTCAAAGTGAGTGTTGTTAGTTTAGTTAGCTCCCGTTTTGGTCTCAGACCTTTCGATGAATAAATACATGTTTGTTTAGATGAATATATATATATACACATACTTTATGTATTATATGTCTTCGTCTCTATTGTCTATTTTTTTTAAATCTTCAGTTCAATACCAAATGAATACATTTATGTATTTTATTACTTTCTAGTTAGCATGTCATGGACTGCATAACTTACGTTTGGGGTTTACTGAACTGCACATATTTTGGGAAACCTATACAAAATTAGCATGAGGTAAAACCCCTATTCTTTCTTTGTTAGATAATATTTTAGGACGTTGATACTGTAGAAGTGCCGCTACACATGTTCTACTACCATTAGTATTTGCACATTTGTAGAAAGTTTCCTGAAAAGGATTTTGTAATGTGGTGCTCATTATAGTCGAAGGTGAGACGGTGTTCATGTCTCTCTAAATAATTCCAGTCTTAGGTCAGCTACCATATGCAAAAATATGAAATGTGTCGACAGTCAAGCCAGTTTACAGGTGAACATGCATAGAGAGTTAAGTTCCAATTATAAAGGGATGATGACTAAATGTTTACTTTTTTTACTCTATACTTAATTTCATATACATTCGTTCCAGGAAATGTCCTAGTATTTATAAAAATTAAATTAAATTTTTAAAAAAACATAGTTTTTAGGAGGCTGAACCATGTATGGAATTTGAATGTTGAACATTAATGTCTAATTTCTGCTGTTTTTCTCTTCCCATCACTTCTCAGTTCTGCATCGATGCCATGGCAGCAACCCCCTGCGACTGCCCCAGAACCAGGGCCAGTCTCAGGGACTGGGTGAGGCTGAGGTCATTAACAGCTCAGTTGTCCTCTCCACCTCTCAACACTCTTCTGATGGCAGGTACTTTCCACACTTCGACCCTCCTTTCTTGTTCTGCTGTTCAAACTTTGTTCAGGTCTGATAGGGGAAAAAACTAGCAAATTAGTAAAGAAAAGCATAGAGACTCTTACTTTGATCTCATGACTGCTTTGCCCTCGAACCACCGGCCATTTTATTAGCTGATGAAAATAAAACCTTTGAATTAAGGTCGGACCTCAGACTACCCTCATCCCATTCCTGTCTTGTTCCTTTGAACCCGTTCTTGACTTGTAGCACCCCCACTGCCTCTCTTTCAGCTGGTTGCATCATCCAGTAGCATCTCCTGTAAGCATGGAGAAAGTTAGTTGAGGGCACCGAAACAAAGCCTTGTGCCTGAAGCAGAATATTTCTGTGATGCCATAATAAAATAACAAATGTTTTATGTTTGTGCTGTTTTTCTGTCAGTTCTCAAAAAGAGGAGGATGGAGAGAAGAGGAAGAAACGGAGGACCTTTCATCTTGGCTTTGCTGAGCTTCCACCTTACACAGCCCTGGATGCTGTGGGATTTGTACGTCTTCTGTTATGACATTTTCAGATGTAAAAGACCAAACACATTTCCTAATTGTGTATAAACTAATACTCAAGGGAATCACAGTAAATGTTAGTAGAAGTTCAAACTTTTAAGTAAAAATAAATGCAACCATTAAACAAATATGAATAATTAGCATTTTGGCATATTTGGCTCACGACATGATATAGTTCATAGTTGGTCACAAACACTTCTTACCCTCACTATTATCTCTCTTCGCAATGAGCTGATTCTTTCCTTTAGCACCACTTAGTGGTCTTCCTTGATTACTACTCCTTTATCAAATATACAGCAGGGTGGCCAACAATGTGTCATGGACACCCAAAGTCTGTCGGTTTTCTTCCCGACCAATCTCACTGCATATAAATGGGCTTTTGGATTTCCTTTATAACCTGATTTATCTGAAAACACTGTTTTTTGTGTGCATACAAACGCAAAAAAAACTAATGAAAGGAGGGCTTATAGTGTGTAGACTTCTGGATTGACTGAAGACTGGCCGAGTGATGCCTCTTCATGGCTGACCATCCCTGGATTACAGTATGTTAGTAGCAGGGAATGAATCAATAAGTGTTTCTCCACAGGGTGCTGCAGCAGTTCTATTCATGCAGATCTGCAGGAGGATCCACTCCCAGTTTGCCTCAAGCTCTGAGCCAAGTCCTATCCCCGGAGCCCTGACGGCACCTTCCACCCTGCACAAGTGTGGCTACCGCATTCTGCTGGAGATCTGTGAGTCGCATTATTGTAAAGAAGCAAAAAGCCAACTGGTGGTTGACCTTTTCATATAATCTTGTGATCAGAAGCCTGACTTTGTTTTGTTGCACCTGTCTGGCTTCTCTAGTGTCTAGACGAGATGTCCTTCCCAGAGGAAGGAGTGTATTGTGTCTGCAGGAGGTGCCAGAGAGACGGACCCAAGATCAGGTTCGCAGCAGCAGCAGCAGCAGCAGTTCAGGCGATGCCAGTCTTCACAGTGGCAGTGAGCAGGCCCATCTGACAGCTGACTGCTCCATCTCTGACCAACAGGGGGCACTCCTGCACCTGGATTCTCCTATCCCTGGTTTGTTTGGAGCTGTCTGGTAGTCGTAGTTTAAAGATTGTTTACAAATAATATGTATCTCAAAATGTTGTTCACCGAGTATTTGTGGGAGCAGGATAATAAACCATTGTTCTTGCCTCGCAGAGGAATCGCTTCTGTCAGCATCCTGTCCTCTGCAGAATGATGCCGACCGAGACAACATAGAGACAAGAGATGCCAATGACAAGGTGGACCTCTACCGTCAAGTTCATGTTCATAAAAGATGCATACATTTCTTTATTCTTGCAATCTTGATTTATTTTTTATTTTTTATTATTCTCTTTGATTTCAGGACCTGCTGTCTGATGAGGAGAGGCTAGCAGGAGCAGCACTGAATCTCGGACGTGTGGGAGATACCAACATTCCTGTTATCCTCAACATCATTGGTACTGAATTTTCACACTTTCATTCCTACTCCAATGAAGACTTTTTAGTTCAAGTTACTTCAAGTTCTTTGCATATTAGACAATATTTGTTTTCCTTTGTCTGTAGCTGATCTCTTCTTCTCTCTGTTTTTGGCAGGTTTAGAAAGTACCAAGAGTGAAAACTACGAGGAGGCTTTTACATGTTTTGTAGCTGCAGCTGAGCAGGGTTACAGCAAGGCCCAGTTTAACACGGGTGTGTGCTATGAGAAAGGTAGAGGAGTCGTCAAGGACAAAGAGACGGTGAGAATCAAGACGGCACACTTGACTTTCTTGAGTTCTTCTACATTCTGAAAAACATCATACTTACTTAACTCCTATGTGAGAAACCAGTCTTGAGAGGATTCTTGTGTGTTTTCTTTTCCAGGCTCTGTATTACTACTGGCAGGCAGCAGTTGCTGGTCACAAACAGGCTCAGTACCGCTATGCCAAGCTGCTTCTGACCAACAGGGGGCACCAGAGTTTAGAGGAGCTGAACGCAGCCATCGACTTTCTAGAACAGGCTGCTGCAGCTGGAATAAGCAAGGTAGGAAATCATCACAAAATCTTATTAACTCTTCTTTTTTTTTTTTCTTCATATAATGTCTTGTACATTCAAGTACTGTTTGACAATACTTAAAATTGTTCTTTTCCACATCTCATAATGATGAGATATCAAACTACTTCAACTTTTAATAAATTAAGAATGTATTTAGAAATCTTCTGTCAGCAGATTTGTTTTAACATGCCACAGTAGGAAAAGCACAGGTATAAATAATTACCGTATTTTCCGCACTTTAAGGCGCACTTAAAAGCCTTTAATTTTCTCATAAAAAATGACAGTGCGCCTTATAATCCGGAGCGCCTTTTTTATGAATTAATTCTGGTTGTGCTTACTGACCTCGAAGCGATTTTGTGTGGTACACGGCGCTCTGTCAAAATGTTTTAGTACGACTTTGGTAAACTACAAAGCCGCACCGCTTGTAGCATTATGGTGCGTTCACACCAAACGGCTTTATAACTCGCGTCAGTTTATTCGCCAGTCAAGTTGTGTTCATTTGTGTCTTTCGCAACCAGTTGCGAAAAGGGGGCGTAGCTTATCTCCGTGGCTTGTCTCGGTAAAAACTATTATAAATTCCACCATGCACCGCGGTCGAAATAACCACTAGTTCTGCTTTATACTTGTTGTGGACATCCCATAAACGTCGGAACATCTAACGTCCTGGTGTTTGGGTTCATAACATCACCCGTAGGCTCACACAGCTCGGGGATTTTCACCGACTCTGTCTCGATAACTTCCGCTTCCAGCGCTACCAGATGTGGTGTGAACGCCCCTTTGCGGCTACCGTAGTCAGGAGCGTCGCGGAGTAATACATACTGTGCTTCACCATAATATTACAGTGTGTGTGTGTATAAGGACCCCACAATGGCACCTGTCAAGAGACACGCTTACGACGAGGACTTCAAACTCAAGGCTATCAGTCACGCAGTAGAACATGGGAATAGAGCCGCTGCGAGAGAATTCAACATTAATGAATCAATGGTACGGAAGTGGAGGAAGCAAGATGACCTGCGCCAAGTAAAGAAGACCACACAGAGTTACGCTAACGTTTTGATTTAGCGGTATCAGACTGGTTTTTTTACGTGTTACAACTGAACTAGGTTGAGTTATTGTGAACATGTTTAAAAAAGTTTGACTGACTTATAGTCGGGTGCACTTTATATATGAAAAAAGATCGAAAATAGACCATTCATTGACAGTGCGCCTTATAATCCAGTGCGCCCTATAGTGCGGAAAATACGGTAAGTAAATAAATATAAGTGTTCGCTGAATTCCATTTAGCTGCTTCAGTTTCAGGGTCCCGCTGTGCATGTTGGCTCACTTTGAAATTTAAAGAGAACAGAGGCAACACTCAGTATTAATAGTCTGCTAGCTCACTCTGTGTTAACTTTGATTCTCGAATAAAGGTTAAAGAATTAAAGGTAGTGCATTCCTCCAAGGTGAAGGGAGAATCAAAAAACTTGGGCACCGCGTTTAACAACAGCAAAACTACATCAAAACATCTGTTTAATGATATAATAATATAGTATAACATGGAAGTATAATCCAAGTCTTCTTTTCTTTTTATCTCGTCGTATGCTCAGTACTTCTAATGTGCTTGTGTTTGGGATGAAGTAAGCGTACGACTGGATTATTATACTGCAGGAGTTGTGAGAGTTTGTAAATGGATTCTCTTTTGTTAACAATAGGACCCCCGAGACGATCTGATAGAGGGTGGGTTTTATAATGCAAATTACTCGGTTTAGTTAACAACTATAAGCCTTTTAGCCCATTTATATTTATAAATGTGTGGTTTTTTTATGTATTCTGAAGCCTTGAAGGTCAAATAAAACACACACTATTTTTGAGCATTTATTCTACCGCTCGCAGTTGCCGTATTAAACATTATTACCATATACGGTTTTTAATCTCTTGTAATTGGGTTTGAGAACAGAGGTAGCAAGCAGTTGGGTATCAGCCTCTGATTGGTCGAAAGACCAAAGGCATCTGGAATTGCTTGTGGGCGGCTAACAAAAATAATAGAGGTTTTCTACAAGGAAGGATTTATAAATAGTCATAGAAAACATTCAGTGTTGCAATTATCGTTATTGATTTATTTAACAAAGTCTCCAAAAATACACTGCAGTTCAAGGCTGGAATACAAAGCTTCTGGAAGGGATTCAATCGCACC
The DNA here is from genome assembly GCF_009769545.1 of Cyclopterus lumpus. Taxonomy (NCBI): domain Eukaryota; kingdom Metazoa; phylum Chordata; class Actinopteri; order Perciformes; family Cyclopteridae; genus Cyclopterus; species Cyclopterus lumpus. Next base: position 12,285,206 of record NC_046975.1, on the reverse strand, counting down.
AGAGCCCTCATCTAAACGTCACATTAGCTTCTGGGCGATATTAATTATGTCATATACAACATACTTTGACCTGAAATCTACAATATAGTAGAAAGTTATATATTAGTGTCGTTGTATTTTTGCATTGTAAAGCACAATTGTCCATTCAGGCGGTAGATGTGCTGCATTAGTAAAATACATCAAGGAGCATGATAACAAACCTAATCATGGCAAAGTGTCATGGAATAGTGCTTGCCGGTGTATCTAACAGAAGTGAACCAACTCTCTGCTCCTCTTCCTCTTCAGGCTCAGGTCTGCCTGGCCTCGGTCTACACTCAGGAGCCAGTAAGAGACGGGAGCAGGTCGGTCAAGTACCTAAAGATGGCGGCAGAGAGCGGAGTGAGTGCCCTTCTAGATGCTTCTAGAGTTTTATCTATAGCTTTATTGCTGAGATTTCACCTCCCTTCCCGGTGTACATTCATTCTGTATTTGTCAACAGGGTATCCCCACTGTCTCCTGCTTTTTAGTATTCCCAGCTTATTTTTAAAACCTCCCTACTTACACTTGATGCTGCAGTTGTGTTGAAGCAAATAGTGTTAATTACTGTTACTTCAAATCACTTTAGAGCTACAGCACGGCTGATTGTCCCATTGTTGAGTCACACAGAGCTGTGGTGCTTCTTTAAATAGTGACATATTCCCTCCTCACTCCATATAGGCTATTTATATTCCTGGTGTTGGTTTATAACATGTACTATTAGGTTTCCTGCCTGTCTCTGCACAAATGCCAGCACCTACTCATGTTCTTGAAGATTAAATAGTCATAATCACATGTTTATTGTTGATCATGTGCGCAGGACGACACCGCCCTGCTGTTTTTAGGTCAATGTTTTGAGAGAGGCTTTGGTGTGCAGCAGAATCAGAGGACAGCGATTGAATACTACAAGCGAGCCGCTCACGCAGGCAACAAGCAGGCGAAGATCTTACTGGCACCTCTGAATGATATACTCAGTAAGGGTAGGCAAAATGGAACATTTCACATTTGTATTAGTTATTTCATTTTGTGCATTTGTTAATGCTGGCCCTGCATGTCTTTTAATGAGCCAAGACGGCAGTGATAATATCTGTGAAAATCAGCAATTGATTTTTCTTATCCGTCTCCATCTCCTTCTCAGCAGAAGATGCAGTGTTGCGCTGCATCCGTTCATCTCCGTGTTTCTCTGCAGCAGACCGGCAGCTCCAGCAGCCGCTCTCCTCTCTAGCCAGTCGTGTCCCTCCCTCCTCCAGTCGCCCTGTCGCCCTACCACTCCTGCCTCACTCCTGGAGCACCGGGAGCCTGTGTGTCCCCCCGCTGCTGTCCTCCACACCGCTTCACCTTTATCCACAAAGCGCTGAGGGAGGAGCCTGCCAGTGGACTGTAGGGATCGGATAGTTATCAGCCAGCACCAGTCAAACAGAGGAATGTATTTCATAGCTTGAATGTATTTTCACCAGAGAAGAAAGGTCAAAGTGTGTTAGGTGTGTACATATTGTGAAGTGTGTGTGTGTGTGTGTGTGTGTGTGTGTGTGTGTGTGTGTGTGTGTGTGTGTGTGTGTGTGACAGAGTGAGATGTTTTATAAAGCTGAATGAGTTGTTGGATATCAGGTTTTATTATTATGTGGAGAATGAAATATGATAAGCTTTTTTTATTTTTTGTTTCTATACATTAGTGATTTCTGTGACTCAAGTTATCCTGTGAGTATGAAATGTGATATCTGCATTTGGGGAGGTTGAGCATCTTATGTGGGTCTTAACCATGTACAAAAGAGACATATTATTATTCTTTCTGCTCTATTGCTGAAACTGCCAAAGTACTTATCTTAACATTCAGTAATACACTTACTGTATATTTTGTAAAAGAACAAAAACAGTATAAAACCATTAAAATACATGATCCCTAAAAGCTGCTATGGCTGCCTTGTTACTTTGTAATTGCAGTTCAAATTCACGGGTGTGCAAAATAGTATTTCAAGGAGTCTTGTTATCCTTTTTTAACAATAACTTAATTAAGGAGGCTGTGGACGTGTCTTCTGTATCAGAATAACTTTCCGACATAAAAGTAGGACCACTTTGAGTAAATGCTCACAATATTTATCCAAGGAGACCTAAAGCTGTGATGTGATCATCATTCTATAGAGGAAGATGTGATCATCACTATAAACCCGGCCATTCATATTTTCTTCAGACTGCTGCATGACGTAAGACTCCGATGATGTGTGAATTCATTACCTGAGTTGCAAAGTAACGCCAGTCGATTTATTATGGTTGCGTCTAGTCCGTGAGCCGAGCGTCCTGCGTCCGCGCCGCTGATTGGCCGGCTCGCTGAGCGCTCCGCCGCGCCGCTCCGGGATCCTCTGGCGCAGAGAGAAAGCTCAGCTTGGCCGCCAGCGAACACCGAGCCGGGCTGGGAGGGCAGATGATGTGATCCGATACGGGCGGGCGGCTGCACCTACGGGCGGAGTGGAACTTAAAAGCGGCTGGCGACCTCGGACCTGCTCACTACTGTGTGTGCGTGTAAGTGTGTGAGTGTGTCGTCGTGGGAGCCGAGGCGCAGAAACCCGGAGGCTGACTGAAGCGGTGAGTGGATGTAAATAGATGAACTCGATGGGATGCGCTCCCCTCCCAGTGCGGCGGCGGTGAGGGAGAGGAGGGCTGGGTGCTGAAGATTGACTGCGTCTGTTCACATATCGACAGCTTTGCTTCCGCAATAATGGCAACTCCACCTATATGCTGCCTCGGCGTCATGGTGGATTTAAAGATGATCCAACGCGGTTTCTGAGTTTATTAAGACGGCAGCAAGGAAAGAGGGGCTAGAATAGTCCACCCGTGACATCATCGACTTTTCAAGTTAATGGTGTCCCCAGATTGTGCTTTCATCTGTTGCATTTCATTTCTGAAGCAGTGGGTGCAGTTCAGAGTTGAGGAAAGAGGCCTCCCATTACAGAGAGTAAGTTGATAAATGATGATTTCTTCTCAGGCTATGATCTCTGTATTACCTGATGATGAATATCCAAAGCATATTGATATGAAGTATGTTTCTTTAGGGTGACCTTCAGGTGTGCAAATACTCTGTAAAAACGGCTTGAGCAGATAAGGATCATGTTTGGACACTTTACTTTGATGACCTTGTATTGTGTAAGAAGTTGTATTATTATTATTATTGTTAAGCAAGACTTACATATATGCTTGTTTGACTGTCTTGTATTACTGTACATTTTACTGTATTGTAAGCAGAGCACACTCGAAGAGCAGCAACAGGATGTAACGATGAGTTTATTGTTGCACAATCATTTATTAAGGTTACACATTTTGCTGCTGTGCCGTGACCTCTGCTGTTGGAGAGCACAACAGATGTATTGAGAACAACAGTTGAACTTCCTCTGTGTGTTGACTATACCCCACTGTCCTGCAAACTGCTGTGTCATTCTCATGGCGTTCTCCCTCGTTAATAACCGTCCGCTCTCCTCCCCACTCCCCTCACATCCTCTCTTCATTCCACTTTGTTTAACTAATGGAGATCTGGCATTGTCGGGGATAAAGAAAGAAAAGGATGGTCCAGTATGTCTGCAACTCATCTATAACAGTACACAAATAATAGAAAAAAAAGGAACACTGAGGAGTTGAAATGCTGTTTGCTTAGTTACTACTCCTCGTCTGTTATAGGGGTTGTGTCAGGATGTGTAATTCGTCCTCGGAGTTATGCAACATATTTCCTGTGATTTTCATCTTCAGGCTCAATTTGTGGCTTTCTGGTGGAAGGCTTGAATCTCCAGCTTTTGAGGCTTTTAGCTTGCTGTGAATGTATTTTTTTACATCTTTATCTGAAAGATTATGAGGCCAATAATTCAATTTGAGCCGACGGACACTGTAGTCCATTAGTTAGAGTGGTAACAAACCAATTCGAGCTGCAAGATCTTTGACAAAAGCAATGTCGATTGAGAAAAGCTGGTATTCTGCTGAGACTGCAGGGCTCAGTGCAGGTAGTTTGTACCTGTTGACGCTGTGTTTGTGTCTGATCACAGCCCTGGAGCATGAGCGCAGATTCAGCACAAACAGGTTGTTTTGGATGTCTTGCCCAGTGACAGAGGGACAACACGACAACCACCCAGGGAGAGGGGAGCGGATAGGGGCCCCGCATGAACAAAGTGCCGTGTCCAAGGATTCTGCTCTTTCCAAAAATCCTGCCTCTGTCTTTTCCCAAGAACATGTTGTGCTTTAAAATCTGCTGTGTTTGTATTTTCCATCTTTCTGAGAAAAGGCACTGGTCATAACTGCAGCGTTGTTTTTTAGGCGTGTGTGTGTACTTGATCGGGCGACAGGATGTTTATACATTATGCTTGCGTGCCTGGGCATGTCATTCTACCTCTGTCCGTGTTCAGTAGTTTACCAGCTTCCCACAGAGTTGCAACCCAAATAGATGGTTCAAAAACAGGAGTGACAGTGAAGCTGCCCATACGTGTGCTGTGTCTTAAAATCACAATGTATCTCTGCTACTGTCTCTGTTGCTATCCATCTGCCTGTGTTCAGCATCACAGGGCTGATCCACCCAGAGATAAAAGAGACACGGTTAGCTAGTTAGCAGAGAGCTGCCACTTCTCCCCCACAGACTGGCTTAATGCTCAGCTCCAGCTTTCCATGCAGACCCTGGATGAATACATGACTCACTCCCAATATCATGCAAATGAAATTCAGCTTTTTTTCTTTGATGCAGTGTTTTTTATAACACTTCAACAGAGGCACCTTATGTGTAAAAGGGCGTAAGACTGGAAAATAATCAGCACCATAGTGTATCAATAAAAGCCTCTCAGACTGGCTGAGCTGCAGCATGACAGCAAAGAGCAGGATGCTGTTATCTGCTCTGTGCTCCGTTGTCACTTCAGAGAAATGCAAATGAGAGACACAGCAATGAACGTCTCAACTTGATGATGTCACAACCCTGAGATGATGTCACAACCCTGAGATGATGTCAAAGATACACACGGATTGGGCCAGAAATCATTTTAAGAATAATATTGTATTGTATTATTTGTAGCATAGTAGTTCAGTGCAAGATGTATGTCGAAAAGGCCAGAAAAAAAATCTTTTAAAAATATACTAACCCAGTGACTAACCATCTTCTAGCCATGGAGCTGAGAAAGCATAAAAGGAGCTTGCTCCCACAGGAAGGAGTGTTATTGTACTCTGCCTGACTTAGGGAAAATGAGGAACACTTCCTTGTCTATCTTTCTATCTTCAAAATATAATGAAAAAAATCCAGGTTAAGGATCCTTATCATATATATATATATGTATACAGTGTATATATATTGACATTGATATTTTTACAATCTCTATCAACATTTGCATCAACCTAAAAAACCCAGTGTAAGTTGCGTTATATTCGTTTAGGTTATACACTGTTACATGACTACTGACTGTGTCTCTTCTCTCATCAGCTCTATCACGGCACTGTATTTCCAGTCAGCCATGACGTCAGTACAAACTCCTCCTCTCTCTCGCTCTGGCTCCTCCCCCTCTAATGTGGGTCTGGCTAATCGCAGCGGCCCCTCTGCCACACCTCCCGCCTCGCTTAGCCTTCGCTCTTCATACAACCAGTTGCTTGGGCGAGATGTCATCAAGGAGTCCATGGAAAGTGGAAGTTCGGCCACCTTGCCAAGGAGCCGTCAGAGGTATACAATGACCAGTGTGCGGAGCGCCATGGGGATAAGTGACAACTTGGCTTTGTCCTCTAAAAAACAACCTGGAACCAGAGGGAGGGGTCTCCCCACCAAGTCCTCCTCCAGCTCTGCCCTCTACTCCTCCTCGTCTTCCTCTTCGCTGTTTAATACAACCAACCCCAAATTGGCCAAGAATGGGGCTAACATGCAGAGACGAGCTGAGAGCCAACAGTTGGAGCTGAGCCGGGCCAATACAGAGGGCAAAATTCACAATGATCTCATCAATAATCCCACTTCTGACTGGTTAGAATTAGAAAAAGACAACTCGCAGCTGCCCCCGTTCCGTAGAAGGACCAAGAGCTTCTTGGAGTATCACGAGAAGGGCTGGGATTTAGACCTCAGTTGGGGAAACAAAGAGGAAAAGGAGGAGAAGAAGCAGCAGCCCTCCCCAGAGAAAGAGCAGGCCAGCCCTGCAAAGGAGAGGGAGAGCCAAAAGGAGGAGAAGCCCATCAGCAAGCGGACCTGCCAGGAAGAGAAGGAAGTGGTGGAGCCAGTGGTGGAGGAGGAGGAAGATGACCCCACACCTCCACCAAGGCAGCCCCTGCTACCAGTGGTGTTGGAAGCCCCGCTTTCCCCCACGTCCTCCTCGTCCACCAACAGCCCAGAGTGGGTCCCAGACAACCAACACCTCCTCCAGAGCTATGCTCCAGCCCAGATCAGAGAGGAGCTCTGTGTCCAGGTTCAGCCTACTCCACGCAGTCCTGCAAAACCACCTCGGAGCTCCCAGCCCCGGGTTATCAAGGTCGAGCTGCACCCCAACAATGAGAACCAGTTCCTGCAACAGTACCCACCTTCTTCCCCTAAACAGGCCCGGGTTGCAGAGAGGAACACCCCTACCAGGAACCGGGCACCCCCTGCCCTGCCAGATCCTGAACCTAAGAGTGGGCTCCCTAAAGTGGGCTTAAGAATGGATCTGACTCCTGAAACTCCATCAGAAGATGAAGACTCCAGCTGGACCACCCTGTCCCAGGAGACATCCTCTCCTCAGACTCCACGGGAGACAGGTTCGATATGTGTCTTTGTCTTTTCATCTGCTATTTCTTTTCTATTTGCATATCTGTGTCAGCCTTTAATCATGCCTCTATTGCGCTGTCCTTTCATTCCCACTCCTTCTCTCTGCCTCCTTCTACCTCCTACAGACTATCTGATCTGGAAATTTACCAAAAGCCTCTTCTTAAGCTACTCACTCCGGCAATACTGCTGGGACCTTTCAGGCCCCTGTGAGCCACCTTATGGTGCAGAATGATTAGGATGGGCAGAAGGGTACTGCAGACTGCAGGGTGGGAAATAGGATGGAAAAAAGGGGGGGAAAAGCACCGCTGTATTTAGTAAGAGATGATTGCCAAGAATGCATGACACAGCAATAGTTTGAGAATATGAGGGAATGGAGAGAAATATAAGAAGGTAGACAGGAACACAGAAAATGCCCACTAGGTCCGACTACAGGGGATGAACCCCAGAGTTGCCATGACAACAGAAACTAAGGCTGACCATTACTGATATGTAACCTGTCCATCCCTGTGTGTGTGTGTGTGTGTGTACACAGCTTTTTTTGTCATTTGTTTGTCAGCTTTTTCTTTGCAGAGCCCTCCTGTGTGCAAGCATGCATATGTTAATGTTTATGTAATGCACTCATATGTATGTGTTTGTGCGTCACTGTCATCCAGCAGATGTATGGAGTGAGGGGGACCTGCCCCCGGGCTGGCGGGAAATCTCAGATTCATCAGAGATCTATTTCTGGCACATCCCCACTGGCACCACACAGTACCACCGACCTGTTGCCTCCGGCGACCAGCACACCTCTCCCAACAACGGGCCAGACACAGACACCGAGCACGACCCACAACAGGAGACACAGGACTCTCTCAAGCCTCCAAACGAGGTGAGAGGGCCACAGAACCACGGGCCAAACATTAGTGTGCAAAGCTACATATCCAGGTTCACTCAGTGTTGGGCTTTGAAGTTCTAGTATTTATTTTTATTAAAACTGGAGATTGTTCAATGGCAATATTCTCAATCTCCAGAGAAAATACACAATATGTTATTATGTTAAATACATGAATAATAGCAGTTTAAAGGTTACATGGTCAGCAAACAAACTGAATTCTGGGAGTCAAATGTTGGGATATTAAGAAAAAGTTATGCTATCCTCATAAATTGGGTGGCAATGACAGGTCTCCTCCACTATGAAAACTCAAACATGCATTTCAGTCAAGAATTAAATTGTTTTATATGTGTTACTTAAAAAGCCCGTTGTTGTGTAGCTGTGGACATGGAGGAACCTCCATTATTATCATATACAGTATACACTGCCAAGAATACAATCTTAGTCCAATATATTGTGACCATCCTGTCTGTCTCTGTTTGCTCATGTTGCTTCTCTCTCCGTCTCCCACAGCGCCCCAGCAGTCTGATATCTGACAGCTCGGTGGAGCTGGTCCCCTCCCCCTCTGGCTCCTCCCCCTCTCCCTCTCCCTCTCCCTCCCCCTCCTCCTCCTCCACCCTTTTAGATGATGTCACCTTTTCTGGACCAAATATCAACACTACCGCCTGCACAGCCAATGTGAGTCACACAGTCACATTTATTTGGGTATTCACAATCATATCTCTCTCTCTGTAAAAGTTGTAATATATTTTATTGTTAGTTATTACGTGTTATTGTTTATTGGCCTGAATGGAAATGTTGCAAGTGTGCTATTAAATTAAAAAGAACACACTGATCTGCTCTCGGTCATCCAATCACTATTAATAACATGAAGAGTCATACTGTTACATAGGGGGACACACTGTAATCCTTCAGTACAGTAGACTGTCTGTACATAGCTGCTTCTTCTTTTTTTGCTTTGGTCAATTTCAGTTCATTTTTGCATAACTCTCTCTAGTATGTATCTTTCCGTCAAAGCTTGGTGGTGTTATATCTCTGCTTTCACGACTTCATTTATTAGATTGAAATGAGGACACTGTAATCTCAGTCCAGGCTGGTCTGAGGTGCATATTCAACAAAGATGAATATCTCTCATATTAAGTTAAAAGGAGTATTAACATCCTCAGTTATTACAAAGCACATGAGATCAAATATGGTAATCTGCCTGTATTGTATCTACTTCATTCCCTCACCAGTGTGTGTGTCTCTGAATGTCTGTCTGTTTGGCTGCAGGAGCTGAAGGACTATCCAGTCTATCCAGATCCCAGTCTCAAGGCGTTTGAAGGGGCTACCCTCCGCTATGCGTCACTTAAACTCAAGTAACACACGTTGACATACTCTACAGTGAAGACTTATGTATCATTTCTAGATTTGTGTAATTTCATGTACTATTTTAGGAAACATACTCTGGCTATTTGTTATGTCTGATGTTTCCCTGCAGCGCCGCAGCCCAGCTAGAGACAGTGGACCTCAACAATACCTTCTCCAATCCAGAGGCAATGGTAAGATCAAAACAACAACATATTACAACAACAGACTTAACATTTGTGTTTGTGGCCAAGAACAACTATCTGCTGGGATTTTTGCTGGACAAATGAATAATGATCCATTGCTCGTGTCTGTATGGTGTCACAGTTTGCAGATGTATTCACTGAAGAAGGGGATAATTAGGGGGTTAGCAGTTCAATACCCGCCCTATGTGTCCTTGAGCAAGACACTTAACCCTGCATTGCTCCCCGTAGCTGTGTCTACGTTGTATAATGTAACATGTAAAGTGTCTTTGAGTATCTCAAAAAACGCTATATAAATTAAATGGATCATTATTATTATTATTATGATTTGTTTTGCTTAAAGACACACAATGTGTGCGGTGATCAGTTGGGACTCAATTACAATTACAAGCAAAGGCCCCAAATTGTCTAAAAGTGAGAGTTCAACTATTAGACTTGCATTGAAATACTATTAATACTTGGTAATATAGTATTACACATTCAAATTACTATTTGGTAACTCTAAAATTTGAAGAGCACATTATCCTTTGTTATGAAGTCAGTCAGACTTTATTTTTGAACCAAAAATGAGTCTTTCAGCAAATCATGTATGTGTTAAAGAAGGGTAGTCGCCAGACTTGTATGATGTAATAATAACCTCTTTACTGGCATTCTGTCCTCTCCCTCTGTTTGTTGCAGTGCCACTCAGTGGTTACTTTGTGAACTGAACTATGGTGAATCTCATTTTCTGCCAGATGAATAGCATATCTTTGATCGTAAACACAATTGACCATTATTGCAAACAACATATTTAATCAACCAAACATTATCAGTTGAGTGTTGCACGCTCACTTTTCTGCAATAAGAAGGCATTGAATAAAGGCAAATGTTATATTGTATTTTAGACCCAAAAACCAAAATAAAAGTGGAAGTGTTCTTGTTTACTCTGGTTTTGTTTAAAAAAATGGAATCACAAAGGACAGGAAATGAGATTTACACATGTTTTATTAAGTATTAAGTAAGTAAAAAAAAAGCTTGAGATATTCAGATATCTCAGTGAAACGC